>NC_134705.1:69423270-69723270 GCF_043290135.1 Rhipicephalus microplus
TAGTGTTCACACGTGACACGGGCCTCGTACGCCTCGAGTATTTCTCGTTGCGCCGCACCTTTGCACGAAAACTTGCTTTATTCGTATGGGGGATATTAAGTCAAGTTGATGAGTAATCCTATTCCAGGCGACGAAGCCGGTATTTGAGAACACTTACATGTAGCGGTAAACTGCAGCTCCAAGTCATAATTTTCGAGAATGTCACTAAAGGTACTCCAATGTCTGTTAAGTGCGAAAGCAATGTTATCTATTGCCAGTTGGCTAGGCTTGTATATTATATGTCCTCCATGTATTTACAGATTCCAATATTCGCTGCTCAACAAATGAAACCATAAAATGCAACCCGGGAGCACGTAACGAGTGCCGCTGCGCCAATCGTCGCAAACGAAAGGTTTGCACATTGCAGCTTGCCATCATGGGATGTTTTTGCAAAGAAAACTATTGCAGAACAAAGGACCATGAAAAATGTGTCCTCAAGTCTGAATGCTACTAGTAAGCACAGTAGCCCAACAAGGCCTCTACTGGCAACGTCACACAATAAAATACTATCTGACAGCTCCTCCTCGTGTGTCCTCCTCTTGCTTCCATATAGCCCGAGTTATGATGCCCTATGATGTTTCTTATTTACGCATTCTACCCCACCTTATGTATATTTATTTTTTGGGCACCTATGAATCTGAAAAGATTCATCGAGTCAAGTAATAAATTAATTCACTCTAGGAAACGATCAGTGACGGGCGTTCAACCAGCCAGCTACGGTCCGGTTGAGTAAAGGGGTGTGATCCAAGTTATACCGCGGGTGATAACAGCCGGAAGAGCTCTGGTTCTATAGTATATTTCACGAGGTCTCTAAACATCATTAAAATATTGATTTGGTGAAGTGATGATTGATGATGGTTTAAAATACGAGCGCGATACGTGGAGAGGGAGAGCTGAGACACGGAGAAGCGTTTGCCCGTGTTTTTCCTGTGCTTGTCTACGTATCGCGCTCGTTTATCAGAAGTCTCCAAATTGTTGTATTGAAATGCTTTGTTCAGTTAATCAGTGGAAGGGTATATTTCTCACTACCTTGTGCTCAAAGTAAAAGGACCCTGCAGCACTTTTTCAGTATGGTCAGAAAACGCTGCCGATCGGTACTAGAGACTTCCGAGAACACGTGAGCGAAATATTATAGCGAAGCACGTGGTCTGGACTTGAAAATAGGTCCTCAAAGTCAGATGAAGATCGCTTTCTCTTTTGTCGGCAAATGACAGAAGAAGCTCAAAAATCACTCGTCACAGCCGTTCTATAGACCATCGGCCGATTTGAGCATGGCGCGCTCAGTCCTTAAAAGGACCACCGCACGAGGCCGCGACTTGTCCGCGCGTTCGTGCGCGATCACATTGGAAAAGTTCCGTATTCGAAGAAAAAAGAAAAAAAAGGGGACAATGTCACGAAACGCACATCACGTATTTTCTTCGCCCGTGCCATTGCTCCCTGCTTAGCTTTCAGCACTTTCGTCGGGACAAGAGAAGATAGAATGCGATTGCAGCGTGCGGCAAATATTTTTAATTGCGCTCGTACTGAACGGATTCCAAAAGAAATATCGCTGATCCCTCTTTTTAAGAAACGGTGTAACACGAAAGTGACACAAGTCTTGAACGAGTTAGTTGAGCGTTTATTTTCATTGTTTCGCTACAAGGGTGAATGAAGGGATACTGCAGCAACAAATTGCAATTTCATGCGAAGAAGGGCAAGCAGCTCTCAACTTACCAGCGCGCACCTCATGCACAAAGCACGCACGGAATGAGCATACACAGCACGAGCGTGGAGGAACAACTGTCTCAGCTCGAAACTTAACGCACAACGCCGAAACAGGAGGAAAGACGCACAAAACGAACGCACAAGCATACACAGCACGATCGCGAACTGTCACAGTTCTTACTTAATGGTATGTGAGCAGCGTGCTCCTTTCGTAAACGCAGCCGCGGTAGCTAGCTAAGTGACCTTCGTACGCTCCTGAATCACAAGTCTGATTGATAGGCACGCGCGCACTCAGAGAGACCATGCCCTTGGAGGTGCGCGCTCAAAGAGAGGCTCCGAACGTGAGCCCGTTGTGCCATCTCGCTATGGATGACGAAAACACGGTGAAATTGAGAAGCTCTGATAGTTGTAGGTGTTCTGTGGTAGGTGTTCTGATAGGTGTTCTGTGGGTATATGGTGTATATAAAGAGCTTGCCGCTAGCAAGCTTGACAACGCGCTCTCCACCGCGTAGTGTCACGAGCTGCAAAGTGAGAGGTCGCTAGTTCGGTGCTCCGTTACAAACTTTTCCATCTCGTGTTTTATACGGGAAGCATTTCTTAGCGAACTTCTGCGACTTTGAGCGTATCTATCTATCTATCTATCTATCTATCTATCTATCTATCTATCTATCTATCTATCTATCTATCTATCTATCTATCTATCTATCTATCTATCTATCTATCTATCTATCTATCTATCTATCTATCTATCTATCTATCTATCTATCTATCTATCTATCTATCTATCTATCTATCTATCTATCTATCTATCTATCTATCTATCTATCTATCTATCTATCTATCTATCTATCTATCTATGTGCCTACGACTTTAGGCTCTCCTGGCCGTTTAGATAATGGTATCAATACCAAACTTGGTATGGCATAACATGACTGTATGAAGAACATTTTTGACTAGTCATAACATGAAAATCATGACTTGTATGTCATCAACGTCGTGATTTACATTCCATGGTCCTGCAACTCTTGCGATGGTTTCGTTCACATGACATGTTGCAAAACTGGTATGGTATGGCATGATTGCATGGCGAACACAAGTGACAGACCTTAACAATAAATCATAACATGCGTGTCATGTAACAACATGACTACATGCCACGCCCATGATGCACTTGCAGCCATTTCGCTAGCATCACATATACCAAATTTGGCATTACGGTACGTGAATGAATGACGAAGGTATATGACTGGTGCAAGCATGATAATCAGCAGATGCGTGTCATGTAACAACATGACTACATCCCACGCTCATTGCTGCGCTCGCAGTCGTTTCACTTGTTTCACATATACCAAATTTGGGTAGAACAGGGCATAGGTGGATGACGAAGGTATATCACTTGTGGAAACATGATAATCATAAGAAGCGTGTCATACAAGAACATGACTACACGCCACGGTCATGGTGCACTCGCAGTCGTTTCGATAGCGTCAAATATACCAAATTTGGTATTACGTAACTCGAACGGATGACGAAGGTAAATGACACGCCCCGAAAAGGATAATCATAACATGGGTGTTATGTAAAACATGACTACATGCTACGCTCATAGCGCGCTCGTGGCCATTCCGCTAAGTCCAACTATACCAAATTTGGTGTTGCGTGACGTCATGAGATGAAGAAGGTATATGATTGGCGCAAGCATGATATTCATGGCATGCTTGTCATGTAAGACCATGACTACATACCACGTTCATGATGCGCTCGCGGCCATTTCGCTACCTTCACATATATCAAATTTTTATTACTTGACGTGAATGAACGACGAAGGTAAATGACACGTCCAAACATGATACTCATGACATGCATGTCACGTGAAACAAGACTACACGCTATGCTCTTAGCATGCTCGCGGCCGTTTCGCTAGCTCCACATATACCAAATTCGGTATCACGTGACGTGAATAGACGATAAAAGTAAATGACACGTCCAAAGATGATACTCATGACATGTGTGTCATGTAAACCACGACTGCATGCTACGCTTGTAGCGCGCTCGCGGCTGTTTCGCTAGCTCCACATATGCCAAATTTGGTATCACGTGACGTAAATAGACGAAAAAGGTAAATGACACGTCCAAACATGATACTCATGACATGCGTGTCATGTAAAACATGACTACAGTCTACGCTCCTAGTGCGTTCGCGGCCGTTTCACTCACTCCACATATACCAAGTTTGGTGTCATATGACCTGAATAGAAGACAAAGGTATATGACACGTCCAAACTTGATGCAGTCATGTACGGCATAATTTACATCCGCCTCCTAACGTTGTGCTGGTTCGCTTGCCGCTGCTTGTGCGCCGCCTCAGCTTCGCGGGCTCTAACTTCGGGGTCTACCTGTCAACGAGCCTTCTTAACAGCACAAAGTGTACATAATGCCTTAGGTGTGTATAATGGGTACCTCGCTTATCAGGAGAATGACATAGCATAGTATGGTATAGTGGAATAGTGGGCATTTCTCTACCTCGTGAAAGTTACGGTGGTCGCGTAGTGCGTACATTGCACTAGCGAACATACCAATGGACTTTCCCCAAACATAAAAAGCTTGGCGAGCAGGCCCCAAAAAATATCATTAGCACTCTGTAAAGATGGTTAAAGGCAAATCCGACGTTTCTATTTTTTTACCATTTCAGGATAATGGTGATTTCATGTTCCTGAGATACTCTTGTCAGGCGCCCGATAGGTGAAATGCTCAACAAATTCGAAAATATTTTAATTAGTGAAAAACCACAATACTGAAACCAAAACCCAACTGAGCGCGCTCTTACGTGTGACGTAATACTTTCCCCAAACCTGTCTGACTGCGCATTAACGCCGCCAGATGGAAGTACCTGTCCATACCGTCCAAGTTCGTGGCTACGGTGATCGGCTAAAACGCTTACGTTGTTATGGTGAATATATAGCAAATCATGTGCAGCCCATAACGCAACACCACTATCCACCTATCGCACACCCATCAACACGAAAAGTAAATCGTACGCTCAACCAAGGAAGCGACCGCCGAACCCACACAGTCCATAGCAGACAAGCAGACGATGCAGAGGGCACATCAATTCCGCCACTGCCGCCAGAAAAAATCCACGTCACACACACCATGTTGTCATTAATTCTGGCAGGTGACGCGATCGTTTAAAGGCAAGCTTTAAAATTCATTTGAAAAGAATCTGCAAAACTATCAAGATTGCAATTTGGTATGAATGACGCAAACACGCAAATGAACGTACCCAGTAATTTCAATGAGATTCATTGATCTCGAAAAATTGGCTGGCCTTTAACCAGCAAATCTTCAACGTGGTGCCCCCGTGTGAAAGAGGGAAATAATCCTGATGGTGTATTGAAGCTTTTCCCAATGATCGCTGTAATTTGAACGGTGAACTACAGCGGTCTTTGATGATGTTGAGGGGGACGCTGAGAAGCTTGTCGATGTAGGTCGTACAAGCCACATCAGTAATAAACAACTTTATTAAGGCAGCTGACGGTTTCCTAAGTGACGAGGGCTGTCAGGTCATGCCTGGTCGCCACCTTGTCAGCGCGTTTGATGACCCGGAGCTGGGTGTCCAGGCTTATAGTTGTGAGGATTCTCTCCCAGGCCTCACTTGAAGGTGACTGTCCGAGGAGGTTTGGTGGGGGAGGGTTCTTGCTGCATCCCCAGATTATGTGGTCTAAGGTTGCGGCCTCTATCTTGCAAAGGGTGCACGTAGATGTAAATAAGGCTGGGTATATGTGTCTGTATATGTACAGGGAAGGGAATGAGTTCGTTTGAAGCCGCCGCCAAGTGATTTGTTCAGCTTTGTTTAGTTCTGGGTGTGGGAGTGGTCTGGTTTGCCTTGATAGCTTGTAGTACTGCATGATCATTGTTCCAAAGTTTGATGCGATTTAAGAACGCCATCTTCTGCTTGGACCAGCGCTGAGTGTCATCGCCGTGTACCCTGATGCATTCGAGCAACGCAATTAAGCGGTCCCAATGAACTTCAGAGGCAGACGAAGTTAAAAATATCGTCGGCGTGCCAAGTTGCCTTGTCAGTGTGAACGCCTCCTTCTTGCGTTTCCGGAAGCAACTGACTGTGTTCGGGACTAAACGATTGAACGCAATGTCTAGGTCAAGCGCATATCTCACGAAGTCACTGCTCTCTAGTTTTTCACGAATAATGGTATTCCTAACATCGTTGGTGTGGGCCTTCTTGACGATGATGAACTGGATTACTTTCCCAAACACGTGTGAGTCGGTTCCCCGCCTCAAAAGTTCGAGCACCATATCTCGCTGTAGCTTTGGAGAATGGCGTGGCATGTGAACTTGGGATTTTTCCCGGATGGCAGAAGTATATCCCTGGAAAGAACAGCTTCTCGGCGCATTCGTCGTAAAGTAAGGAAACGGGAATCTGTCCTTCTCTTAGAGTGATGCTCGTGACAACAGCGATATTTTCTGTTGTCTTGTCGCTTCAGTATGATCTCATATATATAGTCGCATGTGGTATCTGATTGTTAGGGTCGAATCTCCTTACGCCGTGAATCGTATGTCCCGTGTCGTTGTTGTCGTCGTAGTAGCCAGATGCACTGCATTGCATGTCAATAAAAATGGTGTCACAGCATATCCTTGGTGTGAATGATGATGAGTAGGGGGAAGCTTCCGTCAGTCTATCCATGCTTTCATGCGTCCATCCGTTCATGCGCCCGTACGGGTGTGCATCATTGCGTCCGTCTGTTTGTGCGTCCTTGCGTTGCGTGCGCCCGCCTGCCTGTCTCTCTGTGTGTGTTTGTCCGTCCGTCTGTGCTTCGACGCACTCGTCATCATTCACCTCGTGAATATGCTGTGAGTGTTTTACACCGAAAGGTGTTGTGAGATCACTACTCGGGTCTCGCACCGCACCGTAGTTGTCCGCCACTGCCACCACCACCGCCGGCTTCTATAACCACATTACGCAAAATTAGCGAAAAAACCTAGCACCAATGACACAGTGGGGCTCGAACCCGGGTCCGCTGGGTGTCAGCCCATATTCTACTACTGAGCCACGGCGGTTTTTTTTTCTTAATTGACTGAGCAACGCCGGTTCACGCTTGGGACTTGCCGGCAAACTTGGCTTAAGTAGGTTTCATGTGGGGAAAGCAACCGCCTTAATATGACTTATAAAGCGGTTTACAACAGCGAAAGAACAAGCAGTCGTCGCACAATGCGAATAGTCTTACGAGTGGGTCCTCCAATGCTCCAACCCATTGCAAAATCTTGTTCTTGTTCAGATATTAACTGCGGCACATACCCATTTCAGGGGTAATTACTCATCGTCGTCAGCCACTGCACGAGGAATTGGCACAAAATTTCTCGTAATAGCTTACCATGCTTCTCAGAAGAATTACGAAAAATAGCATAGCGAATGCTGGCGTACTGCCTTAAAGCTTTTATTAATGGTGCCCTAGTGGGTATCAAGCAAGTGTGCTTGCAACAGTTACCCAATGAGTGTTTAGAAAAGGCTCTGAAAGGCCGCTCATCTAGCTTTCTCTGTGACTGTGCTGCGCCTTCCGCGCAGGCCTGGCGTTTTAAATGCGAAGCATTTCTTAGCGAACTTCGGCGACTTTGAGTGTCTCTATCTATCTCTCTATCTAGCCGCTTACGTTTGGGTGCTCTCGTTGTCCATCCCTTAATTTGGCGTGAATCGAAAGTAGCATGGCAGGGTAAGATGGTTTGACAATAATGACGCACTGGTCAAGACATGAATAATGTCACAATCCCGTCACGTACGTCGTCAAACACTTCCAGCCAGACAGTGGCACATACCCATGGGTGGATATGTGCCCCTGGTATGCGAGCATGTGCCACAGGTGATTAACACTTAGTATCTACCCAGGAAGTACCAGAACACACATGGGCAATTTTAACACGTGGGCGTTAAAATTGGCCATGTGCGTTGGCCATAGAATAATGTCCATAGAATCCATAGTGTTGTTCATAGAATTCATTCTATGTCCATAAAGTTAGCCATAGAATTGGCCATATAATAAATGTCAGTGTTAAGAAAAACCTGACATATGTAGCGTTGACCACCGACGATTGCAAATTATTAATTTCAGGGCCCCAGCAGGAATTGAACCCAAGCATTCTGAGTTAACAGTCAAGCATTATACCACAGAGCTACGCCAGGTCTCGGAACTATCTTTCAAATAGGCACTAATCTTCGTGAAACGTTAACAGCGGTAGCTGCGCTGCCTAACCAAAAGAGTGCATATGTACTCCTTTGATACAGCCGTCACGTCGGGTTAACGTCAATTGTGGTTAAGTGCCTGTGCGCTGAGGTTGATTTATGTAGCAGTGTCCAGGGCCAGCATCTTCGCGAGCATCAGTGCTTCATATCAGCTTCTGGTATTGCTAATACGCGTGTTCCAGTTGACATCGTTGCGCAAGTGCAAACAACTGGTTATATAAACATCTGCAACTCTTCAGCATACGTTTGTGCGTGCAACATTTCTTCATATGCTTAGTGTCATTTCATGACGTGTCGCTCAATGAAAAAACTGCAACTAGGTCACCTTCCCTCCGCATGCTTCGCACAACGTCGATGCCCACGTACGCTTTTTCCTGTACAGGAATCGATACTGAATAAACAATATGAATAAAAAAAGTACTAACGGGCTCGATACTCTGGTTCTTAAGACCACCAGTAAAATTTTGTATTAACGCTGTTATTTGATTCAAATATACAATCTACGTATTATTGGCAATATATTGCCAAGTGAGGTGGTGTTTATGATTACCGAATGATAGTATTTGTGTTTCCTGCTTTTACCCGTATATTTCAACGCTACAGCGTAAAAGAGCTGGTTTCGCATAAATGCCGGCGTTGGTGTCAGCGTCGTTTGTTTCGAGCGAAAAACCGGGGACGATGGAAATTAGACAGGTTAAAAAAGAAAAACACTCTTAGTCACAGGGGGGGTCAAACCTGCGTCATTTTGGTCCGAGTGGGCATCGAACTCCGGTGGTGCGCGCGGCAAGCGGATGTTCTACCACATGGCCACGCCTCTGCTTTTTTTTTCTTTAATGAATTACATTATCACCAGCACGGCCACGCCTCTGCTTTCACCTGTGGAAAAAAAAACTTCTGCTTTGTAGTGCAGTGAAAGTAACACGTGCTTTAAAAAACGCCAGGCCTGCGCGGTACACGCGCAGCACAGTCACAGCGAAAGCTAGAAGAGCGGCGTTTCAAAGCCTTTTCAAAACACTCCTTGGGTAACTACTGCAAGCACACTTGCTTGATCCCCACTACGGCATTAATAATAAGCTTTTGAGTAGTAGGTGCCATTCGCTATGCTATTTTTTGTCATTGTTCCGAGAAGCGTAGTATCCACTAAACACTTGCAAGGAATTTTGTGCGAATTTCTTATGCAGTGGCTGACGACGATGAGGAATTTCAGCTGAAGTGAGTATGCGCCACAGTTATTAGGGGAACAAGAACAAGCTTTTGTGATTGGTAGCAGCATTGGACGGCCCACTCGTTACGCTATTTGCATTGCGCGACGAGTGGTTGTTCTCTCGCTGTTGCAAAATGCTTTGTAAGTCATTTTAACGCGATTGCTTTCCCGACATCAAGCCTGCCTGAGGCAAGTCTGACTACAAGTCGCAAGCACAGGTGTAGCTCAGTGGTAGAATACTGGGCTGGAACGCAGTGGACCCGGATTTGAGCCCCATTGTGCCACTGGTTCTAGGTTTCTTTTTTTAAATTTCGCGATGTGGTTACAGACACCTGCGGCGGTGGCGGCGCCGGACAACAACAACTGAGCGTGACCCGAAAAGTGATCTCATAACAGCTTTCGCTGTATAACACACGCGTCCTGTATACATGCTTGATAATACAACATGAAATATTGCCGTAAGAATGCGTGGTACAAGCGCCCATTGCCGTCCGGCGACAGAACATGTGATTATCACAATGACTTCCTTGTTCAAAGGCGGTAAACCACTACAAAAGGCACACGTATGCTATTCTACGCCTGTTCCCCTAATGCCACGTAGTGGGTACAGAGCAAGTTCGAAAAGGTTTCATGCACTAAGTGATTGAAGTACGCACTATGAACAGAATTTCGCTATCGCTTTCAATTCCTAAAAGCTAAGCTTTACGGACCCTAATATTTATAGATGCACATTACTGCATAGCAACAATACCTGCTACGTACTTGCAATTCTAGTTATCATCGTGGCAACCTGCAATGTGTACACTAACACACAATAACCATTCCGCGGTAACATTCGTACGAGGCACAGCGCTCCTCAATGTTTAACTATCACAACACAGGTCGATCGTGGTATAGATACACACGAGACGTGGCCGCGTTGCATCCACCCGAGGCTGTCGTATATATATATATATATATATATATATATATATATATATATATATATATATATATATATATATATATATATATATATATATATATATATATATATATATATATATATATATATATATATTTGGACCCACAGCGAGGACGAACTTCTCAGCTTTATTGACACTTACAATGCTGTACATCCGAACATACACTTCACACACACATACTCGCAAGTTACCGTAAATTTTCTTGATGTTACCATAACGATAGAAGAAGAGAAGCTCTCTACAACCCTATATCGCAAACCAACGGATCGACAACAATACCTCCATTGCCAAAGCGATCACCCACGCCACTGTAAAAACAGTATTCCATACAGCCAGGCTCACCGATTTAAGCTAATCTGCTCTAGAGACGCTGACTTTGACACGAGCTCACAGAGGCTAGAACTTATGCTCGAGAAACAAAAATACCCCCCACATGTAAATAATGACGCTGTTCAAAAAGCGAGAAAACTAAAGCGTGGAGACTTACTTATGAAGCGACCACCACGAGAAGACCCACAACGAACAAACCTCTGCTTGACTTACAGCACAAACTTCCCAATGTAAACAAAATCCTTAAACGACATAACAACATTCTGGAACAAAGTGAACGTCTGAAACGCGCATTCCCATCCGCTCCAGGCGTCGTTTACCGACGACCACGTAACCTCAAAGACACCCTTGTTCACTCCTAAATTAACACATCACCCCCCAATAATTCATGCCGCCCTTGTTTAAAGCCACGATGTCTTGTATGTAAGGTGATGCGAGAAACAGACAAAGCAACCAGCACGCAATCCAAGTTTTCGATTAACATACGAGGAAACCTAATATGCGATTCCTCTAATGTGGTATACCTACTCGAATGCAACGTGTGTGGTATGCAGTACATCAGACAAACAGAAACACCATTTAGGATTCGCTTTAATAATCACAGAGCCCATGCGAAATCAGCCCCAAGTCTACCTCTATCAAAACATCTCAACCTTCCCGACCATGCATTCGACAAACTATCAGTAACGCTCTTAGAGACGGGATTTAAATCAAATCGAGAACGTGAACAACGAAAGTTATACCTTATCCACCGATTTAACACCCTCGATAGAGGAATAATTGAGAATCCTGGTACACTTGCAGCAATAAAAGCATTAGAAAACAATAACGGCAACAAGGAAAATAGTAACTGAGTTCACGGCACAGCTGCGAAGGGCACTGGACAACCCAAAACAATTCCAAGTGTAACTACTCTTCCTAAATGCAGCTGTCGTCTGTTTTCTGTTTTATTTTACTACCCAATCAATTATGCCATGCATGACATGCCCAACAGCAACCCTGTGCACAGCCGGGAGGCCCCCACTACACGCGTAATCCAGAAGCGGGCAAGGAATTCGCATTGCACCCGCTTGCACAGCCTACCGCAATACGCGGCAACCCTCTTTTTACGACGAAATGTTGACAGGGCGCGGAGTAGTGAAAGGCTTAGAACTTCCTAAAATGCCCGCTTACCAGCCTCTGCCACAATACGCGGCACCCCTCCTTCTACGACGAATTGTTTACGGGACTCCGAGTAGTTAAAGGCTTGGGACTTCCTGAAAAGCTCTTTTTTGCCCCACACCGAACCGCCAGTGCCAGGAGGGGCCGTCTGATCGGGAGGAATGCGTTAGTGAACGGAAACATACACAGACCGCTGACATCAGAAAGGTGAAGGGGAGAAGGGGGAGAGAGATGAAGGGGGAAGTAGAGGGAAGAGTGGAGGGGGGAAGTGGAGGGAAGAGTGGAAGGGGGGCACCCGAGGGGCGTCCACCGTATATTATTTTTCTCTTCTTCTTCTCGTTTTCTTCTTTTTCTTTCCCTTTTTTCTTTTTTTCCTTTTTTTCTTTTCTGTCTTTTTTTCCTCTTTCCTTGCCCTCTGATTTGAGATTGTATAAAGCTGAGCACCGACAAACTGTATCTTTAATCCTGATGAAGGCCAGACTCTAGGCCGAAACGTCGAAATAAACCACGTTGTGACCGCTCACGGAGGATCTACTGGATTATATATATATATATATATATATATATATATATATATATATATATATATATATATATATATATATATATAGTTGCAGCAAGGAAGTGACGCTGGCCCCAGTAGAATAAGGAAAAATAGAGTACGACGCACGTTGGTTTTGCAAGGTATATTCTGACCGACGTTTCGGCTGGTGGACCAGCCTTTGTCAAAGTCATATATATATATATATATATATATATATATATATATATATATATATATATATATATATATATATATATATATATATATATATATATATGTATATATATATATATATATATATAGCATGCCCCAAAACAATTAGGCTACTCGTGTCATTCTACTCGATGTTTCTGTGGGTCTTCCACTACGCGCGCGTCTGTATGCGTTGAACGAGAGAGGCCCCTTATCGATCGTCATCGTCGCAGCCGTCTGAGAGCCGTGCATATTTTATCCCCGCTGTCTGTGTGTGCACGACTATGGTATAGGTGAGATTGATGGGGTGCCGCAGGGAGGAACTCATGACAGAGCAGTTTGGGGTGGGGTGGGGTCGCAGCATATTTAGACTATATATAGAGCCGGAGTGCTGATCTGTGGCTCCACATAGAAGTACATCGAGTGGTTTAAGTAGAACTGCAGAAGGCGACGTTGATAATAGAGTATCAGACAGGATACCACACCGTGCATACCGATATGTGTGACCGACGTGAAAAGCGCCGAAAGGGCGTAATATGTCGATCATATCCTTCTAGATTGTGATATATTTGTGTGCCGAACGACGCGTGTAGCGTTCTCGATTGAACGACTACGCTGCAGACACGACGAGTGCGATAGTGTCGAGCATTACACCAGACAGCATTCTATTTTCAGAGGAGGGGAGTTTTCAGTCATACTTTGTACAATGTCATGTGTGCGTTTGTATACGTGCATGTATATAAACACATGCAAAATTTTTTCTTTGAAGGCTTTTACCTAACTTCCTACACGTTTGCATTTTCTTGAAACTCGCAGCAGATGTACAGGGGGTGTCAAAAGTTCCTGCGCCACTATCCTATAGGTATTTCTACAGAAGCATGACCTGAGAACTTTTGATCAGGACTGTAGAGTTACTCCGCCGGGGTGGTTTATAGTGGCTAAGGTACTCGGCTCCTGACCCGTAGATTGTGGGATCCTATCCCGGCTGTGGCGTCTGCAGTTTCGATAGAGGCGTAAATGTTGTAGGCCCGTGTGCTCAGATTAGGGTGCACGTTAAAGAACCCCAGGTGGTCGAAATTTTCGAAGCCCTCCACTACGGCGTCTCTCATCATATGGTGGTTTTTGGGACGTTAAACTCCACAAAATAATTAAACAATCTATAACTACTAACTATCTTGCCTATACGCTCTGCTAATGTTGATTTTCTCTTGACCACGTTTTCTATTCCGACGCGTACTCCAGCGACACGTGCCCCTGCTGCGGGCACACGGCGACACTCGTACACATGCTCACGGCTTGGCTAGGCTACACCTGCGCGCTTGCAATTTAGCAAGTGTAGGTGCAGTCTAGTCGGGCCTTGGCATGCTCTGGGAGTGTAGAAACGCTCATATCAACTCTACCTAAAAAAATTGGGCGAAATTCTTTAAAAGCTCACTTCCCGCCGACCCGCAAAGGGCCATCCAGCAGGCCCACGAAGGGGCTGTCAGGTATTCCCTACCATTCCTTACGTGGGTGACGCTCGCTACGAGATATATAAGCGCGTCCTGCAGTACAAAAATCAAGTTTTTTCTTTCATTCAGACCAGACGTCTGTTTGTCTTCTGACCCACTCTGCTGTGTTATTTTTTCGTAAGGTTACACCTGTCATTTTCCATTATAATGTCATGGTAATCACCCATGACGGTGGGTTATATCCAGATATTGTTATCAAAAACGTAACTGCGTTGTAGAAAACCTCATATACGAATGTGTTTTTCTTTACTCGTGGACACAATGACCGGCTGAAACAAAACGCGAACACTTGCGCCTCCAGGGAATTTGCAAGTTTTAATTTTTTAAGACGACCCCCTTTGGACCTGGAAAACATAATGTCATCGTTTGCCACTGTTTAAAGTTTGCAACTCATGGGAACGATATTTAAAGCGCCAGTATTTGGAGTTATGCATTTTGGAAGCCTCCCGAATAACATGCCTTTCAACGAACTCTTGAAATGTGCGCTCATGCGGTTTCGTTATCGCCGAAAGATGAGTCTCTCTCATTCCAAAAGGAGGTGTTTCATGCAGTGGCCGCCAGGAGCGCTGACGCTAGGACAGGGGTCTGAAACTCACTTCAGCGAGCGTGCCGCCGTCTCGAAACTGAATCCGGCGAGTTTGAACGATATGTCACCTAACATGACAATTAAAAAAGAATGATTGTTTTATATATCATGCATGGGTTATTTTTGAAGCAAATTAGCCGTCACGATTATATCGATACCGACTTTTTCAGAATGACTCAAATCTGGACGATAGAAAATGAAGGCAACAAAGGGACGATGGAAGCCTGCGCATATAAATTTGTGCTGGAGCTGATATTTTAATCAGCGGGTATTTTACGGCTGCATAGGTGGACGCCGACTCTGAAATGTAGAGATCTTGTCCGTGGTGATGTTTTAACACAAGCTGACGGCATGTTATGCCTCGCAAAAAAAAAGTGGCTTGAGACCAGTCCCGTCTCCTAGCTTACCCTAACAAATGGTAGTTATTCTTTTCAACGTCTTTATTTCTGTCAAAGCGTCATTAGTCGCAATTGGCGAGAAAAAGATGCGACTATCATTTGGCAAAGTCGCACACTTCTTTCCTTGTGGACACGTGTTTCAGGCCCTTGACGTGTTTTAGGCTGGGATTTCGCCGAGATTTCCTTATTGGAGTGGGAGAACTAACAACAACTGAGTTCCTTCAGGGGGGCGGGAAACCTATGAGTTGTGTGTTCATTATGTTTGTTCTTGAGGGAACACCAGCCACCACTCCCTCGTACCCCCCCCTGAAGACGCCGTTTGTTCCAAGGTGCCTTGTTGCCCGCTCAGGCATCAAGGCGCCCTATAACAAAAAACAGCGCCAGTGGGGGTTACATGGAGAAAGGATTAAGAAAGGCGGGAGCATTACATCACACGAAGGAAGCCCCACTAAGTCGGCCCAACACGGGAAGAGCGTTCGGTAGGTTTTAATACACTCGATGACGTTCTGTTTTTTTTTTGAACCTCCTCCGTGAGCTGGCTGGTCCTTGGTTAAAATCTACTGGGCACCATACCCTGAACTCTCACCAAATCCCATTTCTTGCGTGATCTAGACTCAAAAGATCATGTGTTCAACCAACACGGCGGGTTTCAATACGGGTTGACTTTTCCTTCGTCCATGCCCGCGCCCTAAGTGCCCCCGAAATTTGAATCGAACCAGAAAACGACGACGACGACGACGACGACGACGACGACGACGACAACAACAACAACAACAACAACAACAACAACAACAACAACAACAACAACAACAACAACAACAACAACAACAACAACAACAACAACAACAACAACAACAACAACAACAACAACAACAACAACAACAACAACAACTCTTACTGCAATGACTTTATGTAACATTTCGTCTGGAGTAAAATCGAAATACGTTTCATCACTCATCAATTTAACGGAAATAGCTGACGATTCGGAACAAGCGGGGTCATGCAACGTGAGCCCCAATGCATATATCAAAGAATAGTTTCTTTATTTACATTTGGCAAAACCAGGGAAGGTAGGCTACGTTAGAGCCGCCCATCTCAACATCATAACAGAATGCAAATTATGAACACACAAAAAGAAAAATTAAGAATAAAATAGAAAAAAACTAATAAGAGGTACGTGCCTTATACGTTATAGGGCTTTTAATGCATGTATGAGCACAATATGTATTGTCATAGTCCAGGTATTATATCGGGATCACATTGCGAGTAGGGTCCGAACAAATAGCGGCAAGGAATAAGAGGAACTTAGGGATGGGCGCACATCGCGCGACTTTAATTGGGATGAGCGCTCATCGTGCGACTTTAATTATCCGGACAAGGTCATGGTCAAAGTATTTTTCTTATCGTAAATGGTCGTGTGTCCAGTCGGTTCAAGCGATCCCTCAGTTCAGTGAATTGATGATCGTATTGCGGACATTCTGAAAGAATATGCTCCTCTGACGCATCAACATGATCGCAGTGGTCGCAGTGCGAGGACGTTCTTCTTTTTATGCGGCATAAAAAGTGAGGTGTGTAGGAAACAATTAATCGTAGACGGTGCAGTAGTGTGTCAAGTGGTTTATCGATCTTTTGATTAGGTGAAAATCGCAGGAATGGATCAATTTGATGTAAGAGTGAATTCTTTGTATTCTCGTCAAACCAAGCGTCCTTGCATAATTTGTGGCACAGTTCAGAAAGAACCTTCTTGCTTTCTGAGAAATAAACGGGCAGCGCTGGTGTTAAGTGAACGTTTTTGTGTGCTACAGTGGCTAATTTGCCAGCAAACCCGTTTTCTATCACTCCTACGTGACTTGGAAGCTACTGAAAACTTATCTTCTGGCCATCCAGATATCCGATGGTAATTGTTTTTAATATTTTATATATGATGCTATCATCTATATTAAAATAATAATTCTTAATCATATGCTTCGCTCCTTTGCAGTCCGAATATATTACTCAGTTTTGCCTTTGCTGGATTTCAACAATAAATTTTGAAGCTTGTAATATTGCAACAAGCTTCGCTGCTGTTTCGACACAGTCTGAAATATTTTTCTATTTTATAGGCGGGTGTATGAAAAGCCGCAGTCAAGCTTTCGTCCATTGTGGAGCCATTACTGAAAACAAATGTCAAACGGTCTTGTAGTTGCACATTTGTTGAAGCGTTGGAAATCTGGCTTCAAGGTAGTGTATCAAGAATTTTGTTCTATCCCTTTGATGTCCAAAGTGACTGGAGGTGATGCAAGCTGCCAAGGAGAAAAATTGATATTTGGACTCAACAAATATTGCTCTTGTTGAAGTGCCGCCTCATAAGCTTGCACAGTGTGGCCAATTAACTCGTTTCTTTGAATAGGTTTTTCACAAAGAGGATGGGCATAATGCCTTTGCGATAAGCGGAGGAAGTGGCGGCAGAGTTCTTGAGTGCGAAGAACTTGAATTGGTGATTCTCTCGCTTCTGCGATTACGAGGCCATGAGAGTTAAGCGCGGTAAGCCAAGGCAAATACGAAGACTGCGGGCTACGATGTCGTTTAGTTTACGCTAATTTGTCTGAGCCATATTTTGCATCACTGGTAATGCATATGCAACAGCTTGTCGAACAAAAGCTTTATGAACCTTCAGAAGTGATTCTGATGTGACCCCCCCACATTTCGTTCCTGTAAAACATCGGAGGACATTCTGTGTCCGGTTGACCCACTCCTCAATGTTGGGAATATGAGGTCCCCAGCTTAGTATACGGTCCAATGTTATGCGAAGGAAACGATGCTTGCGCACAACAGGTATTGCAGTCTGGTTGACCGAGGGGCTGAGCAGGTCATGACGTCTTCTAGTAAAAGGTAACATCACAGATGTCTCTGCTGAAACATCCATGCCACATTCCGTCAAAAAGCCCACTGTTATAGCGGTGCTTTCTTGAAGCAGATCGTCTACTTCCCGGCATTCATGCCCTGACGAACAGAGGCAGATATCGTCTGCGTACATTGAAATGTGTACTGATGATGGTAAGAGAGTTGGCAGTTGGTGCGTTACTATGTTAGGTAGTATGAGGCTTAATACACTTCCTTAAGGTACATCTGCTTTCAGGCCACGTGGCATGCTGCTGCCAGTGCTTGTCACCGTGAATACAGTTCGGCCAGTCAGAAAATCAGAAATTCACTAAAGTAAGCGTCCCTTCATAGACTATATAATCCGTACAAAAACTTGTACTTGGCTGACTGTGTCTAAGGCACGCCTAATGTCTAGGAAAGCTGCAATTGTAATTTTTTCCGTATGTGTTCTCGAGCTCCACATGAGTGACAAGGTCTAATACAGAGTCAAAAGCACTGCGACGTGGACAAAAACCTAGGTAATTGGTAAGGAAATTCATCACTGATGTCGATCCACCACTGCAGTCGCTGTTGCACCATTTTCTCTATGACTTTGCCAATCTGGTTAATTAAGCCTCCTAGTGGAAAGGACGACAGCACGTTGGTGTGTTTACCGAATTTAAGAATCGGAACGACTTTTGCCACCTTCCAGGAAAGTGGCAGCGACGCACTTTTCCAGCTGGTATTATGTATGTCGAGGAGTGCAGTACTTCTATAAAGTCCAAGGTTACGCAAAATGATGTAAGTGACATTATCTTGGCCGGAGGAAGTTTTTTGTTGGACGTTACGTAAGGTAGACTGCAGTTCAGCGAGGCTGAATTCTACGTATAGGGATGAGTGCTCTTCAGTAAGTGACTCTTTTATTAGTCGCTTCAAAGCATGCTCTTTTGAAATGAACAGATTTGTGGACACTACTTCTGTTGGTAGTGTTAACAAAGCGCAAAATTCTTCAGCCATGATCTCTTCAGTCAAATAAGTTCCCAATACTATCGCCTAGAAAGGATGAGTATGAGTTACTGGAGATTTCAGAGAACGAAATAATTGCCATACTTTTGAGACTATATAATAAGGGCTTAAAGATTCACAAAACTCACTCCATTTCTTCTCTCAAAGTTTATCAAGCTTTCTGCGCATCGCCGAGAAAATCTTTCGCGCTTCTATATACTCGTCCACGCCGCCTGTACGACGATATCGGCGCTCGGCTCTTCAACAAATCGCGCGAAGTTGTTGGTATTCAGCGTCTAAACTTGCGTGTCCTGGTGGAATCGCAAGTGTTTTGCTACTCTGGTAGAATCAGAAGTGTTCTAGCAGCCTACTAATGAACACTTCCACGTCACCACAGTTTCGCTACTGTGGTAGAATCAGAAGTGTTAGCAGCGTGCTAATGAACACTTCCACGTCACCACAGTTTTGTAAATCGCTTGCAATTAGGGGCCTGAATAATTTGTGATTTGTGAACATCTACTCTTTCTGCGATTACCAAACAGTATCAGCTCGTATTTCAGACAGGCATTCAAATGTAAAAGTTTCTCGAATTCGAGCGAGGAACGAGAACTAGGACAACCGGAGCTGTTTAAATTATTGCAAGCAGACTTTGGTGTGCCACTCACAGAGGCCACTGTAGAGTGGGCTTTGTCGGTGCTTGAGATTGTTTTATCAGGGCAGCGGTTTCGCATATCGGAGATTACATTCCACAGCGTGCTGCTTCCGTGATCGTGCGTACTCCCTCGACGCAAAGCATCGAGCCTCTCAGAGAGTTCACTCATGAGAAATTTTTATTTGTGATCTGCCGCTTTTTAATCGTTACTTTAATTACAAATATTTTGTACACACACAAAAAAAACTGTCGTGAACCAACACAGATCGCTAAAATAATGCGACATTTCTTCAGACTCGAATGGAACTAAAAGTTAAACTAAAAATGGTTCGTTGCGATATTATGACCGCAACAAGCGATAATCTTTGGCGGTAAAAGCCAGAACAATTGAAGGGAGATAACAAAAAATTGACGCGCAGCCGGCAGGATTCGAACCTGCGCGGGAAGATTCCAATGGATTTCAAGTCCATCGCCTTAACCACTCGGCCACGACTGCACGCCTACAGATGCAGCTGAAGCAGTAAGCATTGGCTGGCTTGCTTGGCTAGGCAGCGTGAACAGAACAGCTGTTATGTCAAGTGCGATGCGATAATGTAGCGCTAGAGACTTCATTGTTTGTGACAAAACAATGCTTTTCGTTCTATTTTCTTCACGTAGTGCGACCACGGTAATAATGCAAATATCTCTGGTTTAACGCCTCATATTAACCGTCTCACATAACCACCATTATGTGAGACGCTGTAGTGTAGCGCTCCGACAATTTTGACCATCTGGCGTCCTTTGTGACGTGCACCTACGTCGCAGAGCACATGGGCCTCTACCCTTTCGCCTCAATCGAAATGATACCACCGCAGCCGGAACCGAACCAGTGACGTCCGGGTCAGCAGCCGAGCATATTTATTTATTTATTTATTATTTATACATACTGTCAATCCCAGAGGGATTATAACAGGTGAACAATCTAAGGCAATGATTAAGTACAGTCAATAGAAAGGGAAAAATAATAAGAAAAAATTAATAAAACAACGACAAAAAACATATAAACACATCTGTCAAAGCACAATCATATTGACACTTCACTTAAATAACAAGAAAGATGACATAGCACCATATTATGTTTGCGAGGCTATCAAGTCGCTTTCTACTAGTTTTGTGAAGGTGGCTAAGGATGTGCTACTGGTAACACACCACAGCGGCGGTTATGTGTGACTGCGGCGAACGACACGCTTCTGCTAGTGTACTGTAGGACACCTCCGGTTATTTGGCCCATTTCATTGTCGAAAGCCTTAGATATCTTATAAAACCCGAAAAGTTTTCATGGGTTGCGTCAGCATCGACACGAAGTTAGACAAATTGTCATCATACGATGGCCTCATTGTGACGTCACAGGCCACGAAAAAAGTGTGAAGTCGTTATAGCGTCATCGTGATGTCACTGCATGACACTATCACACTACAAGGTACGTGCTTCGATCTCGAAAGTAATGCCGCAAGGCCATGTGAGGGGTAAATATATTTAGCTGCGACGCTTATGGTCTCCGGGGGCAGTGGCAGACAACGCTACGTGAAGAATGGCTTCGGATGGGGTTCAGGAAGATGGATGGGTCAATACATTCGACTAAAAAGAAATTTATTCTAAAGCTGAAAAAGCAGGTACCAGCCCGACCTTTTTTCCTATTCTCCTTTTGTTAAAACGGCGTTCTTATAGTCAATTTAACGTTCAATGAAAAAGCAATAAAAACCAAAAGCCCCAATAATAATTTATTTTCTGACGCATTACCTCGATCAATTTTAACAGCACATTGATCCAATCAAAGGCCAGCGCTCTTTTCCGTGACTTTTGCCCGGGATAGTTAGGACAGCGTCACTGTACGCGTTGATGCGGTTGGCATGAATGTAGTGATTTATTGCATGACAAACACATTAAATCATTTGATATCAGCGTTTAGACTTGTGCTGAGATTATTTCAAGTTATAAGTATATGCGAACCACAAATAAAAATTGGATGCTTCGATAGTACTTGAGGGCCCTTTAAGATGTAAAGTTAAACGCCTCTTTTTTTTTCTTTTTAAAAGTATAGGTCATGTTTCAATTCGTGAGTGCTCGCTTTTACTTACATTAGGTTGTAGTGTTTTATCTTTGTTGTTTTTGTTTAAAGCACCTTTTTCGAATGGCAAACCCATCTCTCTCACGTAAAAAAAAGGAATTCTAGTTTAAAAGAACAGAAATAAAACGATGTAAAGTAGAAAGAAAAAGTGTCAGCTTACTTCCAGGCTTAAAACGTTTTGTTTGCTATGATTTATTTATTTTGCTTCATTATGCCAGAGCTGCCATGAGGCATCTATTCGAAATTGAGCTATTTACCATATAACTAGAGAGGACTACTTCTGCTGCGTCCTGTTCTGACATTAAATTATGTCAGTTTGTACGATCACAAATAGACTAAGAGCGCGCATGCCTGAATACACCCTTACAAGACAATTCATTCACTTGATAAGGCTACTTGTGTGTTCGGAAGAGCGAGTGTGAGAAAATTAGCCAAGTTTACGCGAATGTGCAGCCCTAATAGCAAAAAAAAAAAAAAGTGGACTGCAATTACTCATTCTATATCATACATCCCGATGCGCAGGTGCATGAAGGCAAGATAGATGTGAAATGACAGTCGTTGCTTTCACAAATGAGTGTTTCGGTGTTTCAAGAAATAATAAAAAGTGACAGCTTTGCCGCAAAGGCGAAGCAATGAACGCGATAGCAACGAATTGGAAGGTCACGCGCTCAATGGCAAGCAGATCGAAACGTGCCCTGCGTTTCTCACGCACAAATGACACACGAAACGTGCTCACAGGTACGGATGCACGCGAAAAAGTGTCTCAGTTGTTACATTTCTGTCTGGAAAGCACGCCCTTTTCGCAAATAGAGGCTGTGCGATAATTGCAGTGACCTTTGTGCGCCATGTAACTACAACAAAATCGTTCCAGTGCAAGCCGAACGCCAGCCAAGACGTATAATCCTCCCCACCGGGAGATAAGGGCGCGCGAGATAACGTCCAATCACCTCCACTCCGCGGGCCACCGTACGCGTGAGAGATGATAGCCGCCGCACGCGCATTGCGCCATCTTGCTAATAATGCTGAAAACACACTAGCTCCCCATCGAGATGCCCACCAGTAGCGGTAAGTGGTAAATATAGATAGCTTGCCGTTTCGACGTCGAAGGAAGGGCCTCTCGGTAGCTCGCTTGTTAACGCCTAGCATTCGCGACGCTGAGGGCCATATATATATATATATATATATATATATATATATATATATATATATATATATATATATATATATCATCAGCCTGACTACGTCCACTGCAGGACAAAGGCCTCTCCCATGTTCCGCCAGTTAACCCGGTCCTGTGCTTGCTGCTGCCAATTTATACCCGCAAACTTCTTAATCTCGTCTGCCCACCTAACCTTCTGTCTCTCCCTAACCCGCTTCCCTTCTCTGGGAATCCAGTTAGTTACCCTTAATAACCATCGGTTATCCTGTATACGCGCTACATGCCTGGCCCATGTCCATTTCCTCTTTTTTATTTCAACTATGATATCCTTAACCCCCGTTTGTCCCCTAATCCACTCTGCTCTCTTCTTGTCTCTTAAGGTTACACCTACCATTTTCCTTTCCATTGCTCGCTGCGTCGTCCTCAATTTAAGCTGAACCCTCTTTGTAAGTCTCCAGGTTTCTACTCCGTAGCTAAGTACCGGCAAGATACAGCTGTTATATACCTTCCTCTTGAGGGATAGTGGCAATCTACCTGCCATAATTTGAGAGTGCTTGCCGAATGTACTCCACCCCATTCTTATTCTTCTAGTTACTTCAATCTCGTGGTTAGGCTCTGCGGTTATTACCTGCCCTAAGTAGACATAGCCTTTTACAACTTCAAGTGCACTATTACCTATCTCGAAGCGCTGCTCCTTTCCGAGGTTGTTGTACATTACTTACATTTTCTGCAGATTCATTTTAAGACCCACCTTTCTGCTCTCCTTGTCTAACTCCGTAATCATGAGTTGCAATTCGTCCCCTGAGTTACTCAGCAATGCAATGTCATCGGCGAAGCGCAGGTTACTAAGGTATTCTCCATTAACTCTTATCCCTAACTGTTCCCATTCTAGGCTTCTGAAAACCTCCTGTAAGCACGCGGTAAATAGCATTGGGGAGATTGTGTCCCCCTGCCTTACACCCTTCTTGATTGGTATTCTGTTGCTTTCTTTATGAAGCACTATGGTAGCAGTTGATCCCCTGTAGATGTCTTCCAGAATGTTTATATATACTTCATCTACGCCCTGATTCCGCAGTGTCTGCATGACGGCTGATATTTCTACTGAATCAAACGCCTTCTCGTAATCTATGAAGGCTATGTATAGTGGTTGGTTATACTCTGAGCATTTCTCTATTACCTGATTGATAGTATGAATGTGATCAATTGTTGAGTAGCCTGTTCGAAATCCTGCTTGTTCCTTTGGTTGATTGAATTCTAATGTTTTCTTTACTCTGTTAGCAATTACCTTTGTAAATAGCTTGTATACTACAGAGAGCAAGCTGATCGGCCTGTAATTCTTCAAGTCCTTGTTATCTCCTTTCTTATGTATTAAGATGATGTTAGTGTTCTTCCAAGACTCTGGTACCCTTCCCGTCAGGAGACACCTCGTAAACAGGGTGGCTAGTTTTTCTAACACAATCTGTCCTCCATCTTTCAGCAGATCTGATGTTACCTGATCCTCACCAGCAGCTTTGCCTCTTTGCATGCTCTCCAAAGCTTTTCTGACTTCTATCATTACTGGTGGGGTGTCATCTGGGTTACTGCTAGTTCGTATAGTATTAAGGTCGTGGTTGTCTCGGCTACTGTACAAATCTCTGTAAAACTCCTCCGCTATTTTAACTATCCTATCCATATTGGTAGTTATTTTGCCTTCTTTGTCCCTTAGTGCATACATCCGACTTTTGCCTATCCCAAGTTTCCTCTTCACTGCTTTGACGCTTCTTCCGTTTTTCAGAGCGTGTTCAATTCTCTCCATGTTATACCTTCTTACATCGCATACTTTACGCCTATTGATCAACTTTGAAAGCTCTGCCAGTTCTATTTTGTCTGTTGTACTTGACACTTTCATGCTTTGACGCTTCTTAATTAGGTTCTTCGTTTCCTGGGAAAGCTTGCCAGTGTCCTGTCTAACTACCCTGCCTCCAACTTCCACTGCACACTCCGTAATGATACTCGTTAGATTATCATTCATTGTATCTACGCTAAGGTTGGTTTTCTCACTAAGAGCCGAGTACCTGTTCTGCAGCGACACTCTGAATTCCTGTACTTTCCCTCTCAGTGATAGTTCATTGATTGGCTTCTTGCGTATCAGTTTCTGTCGTTCCTTCTTCAAGTCTAGGCGAATTCGATACCGTATAACTCTATGGTCACTGCATCGTGCCTTGCCAACCACTTCCACATCCTGCACGATTCCTGGGTGTGCAGTCATTATAAAGTCTATTTCGTTCTTATTTTCGCCATTAGGGCTCCTCCATGTCCACTTGCGATTTTCTCGTTTTCGGTAGAAAGTATTCAAAATCCGCAAATTATTGCGTTCTGCGAATTCTACTAGTTGCTCTCCTCTGGCGTTTCTAGTGCCGAGGCCATATATATATATATATATATATATATATATATATATATATATATATATATACGTACACATATATACGTATACATATACGGTACAGGACGCCGACGCCTACGTTGAGGTCAGCGGCAAAATCCAACCGAAAATGTCTATATAATTGCTATCGCAATAAAAACATAAAAATATGGTCAACGCAGTCGACAAGATTCGAACCTGTGCGGGAAAACCCCAACGAAATTCTAGTCCATCGCCCTGACCGCTTGGCCACAACTGCCGGGTGGCGAACACTCCGTGCCGCGTTGAAGCCGAGTCAGCAATCATTGCTCAGGGCCTGACTGTATCTCGATCAACGACAGGGTAAGCTGCCACCTCTAGATGATCAATTTTAATAACGTTGCTGTTAAACAGAAGCTACCGAATCCCGACATACATCAGAAGCACTTTTCTCTGTTGCTGGATATAGCACCTCCGTAAAACATCATGGTGCCTTCGAGAAGCACACCTTTCCACTCTTTCAAATACTTTCATTTGTCGCCTGTTTTTTCTTGTTTAGTTTTTTTTACATTCAACGGCCCTTATTCCATCGCGGGTTTTCAAAATGATGGATGGGCGTCACCAGATCTTTTGCCCGTGAAAACAATCAACTAGCCCTGATGACGATATTGATTAAGATGGAGACGACGACGACGATGTATGTATGTTAGCGAAAAGCAGATAGAAGACGTGAAGGTGATCGACGTGGCAGTGCCGGCCCCGCCCCTTTGTTTGGAAAGCCAAGTGGCGGTTAGGGAGCTGCCAGCGTTGAAACCGCCACGTGCGTGATCTCGTTCTACGGGTCGATCACGCCTCGAGCTTCGCATTAGCTGCGCAAGAGGCACGGCGGCTCAGATATGATGATGATGATTGGTGATCATGATGACGTTACATATACATCCATATGTGTGCTAATCTGTGTGCGTTTGTGCTCAATGCATGAGTGGCTGAGCAGTTCGTATCGCGCGGGCAATTTCATTAAGAAGTGGTAGACAAGGTGCTGAACTTGCAACAAGTTTTATTGAAAAAAAAAATAGCATGCTGCTTTTCAAAGCAAAAGCCTTAAAACAAACGCGCATGCTGATACTCGAATACGACGTGTTCGTAATTCTTGATTTAGTGTGTTATTTTAATGGCTGTTTTAGCGTGTTCTATAACTAAAGAATCAGTGAAACTAGAAAGCAAAAAAAAAAAAAAAACATCGCTCCACCAACGCACAAGCACCCGATGGACCAAGTAATGACAGCGAAATTGCTTCACTGTAGCTAAAACTTCCGAAACTAACCTGCAATGATGGCGAGATGATAATGACGGAAATAGGACCGTGCCTCAAATAACTCCACACTCTTTTTTTGTTTTTCAGGCACCTTTTAGAGGGCATTTGTCCATCATGCCGGATTCCACAAAACAGTTATTCGAGATATAAGGAGAATGACATAAAAGTACAATAATATTAGGATTGCCCCCCCTCCCCCCCCCCAAAAAAAAAGGAAAAATCCTGTCGACTGTGCGCAGCCTAATGTATTACTAGTACATCGCCTCAACCACTCGGCCCCGCAGGTCGCGGGTTCGATTCCCGGCTGCGGCGGCTGCATTTCCGATGGAGGCGGAAATGTTGTAGGCCCGTGTACTCAGATTTGGGTGCACGTTAAAGAACCCCAGGTGGTCAAAATTTCCGGAGCCCTCCACTACGGCGTCTCTCATAATCAAATGGTGGTTTTGGGACGTTAAACCCCACAAATCAATCAATCAACCACTCGGCCACGACTGCCCGCACGTCACCTTGCATGTGAAGGGATCAGGTCACGCATTGTAGCTGAAGAAGAGCTTTCGCAATCGCACAAGTACAATCGGTGGAGTGCGAAGCATGATGCTTAGACAGCGCGTTGTGCTCTCATTGTTCAAATTACAATTACATAGTTTCACGAATATACAATGATTAATACCATGCGAACGTCGATGTAACACTGATTGCTTTATGAAGGCTTCAAAATAATTTCAACATCTTCTAACTTACATTAAATGGTTTATAGCGAATGTTTTAAGAAAAAAATTGTATTCACGCGTGATTTTGGGACGACGGTAAAGTTCTATAGGACGCCGTTTAACGTTTCAAACAAATCTTGCGGAACTCATAAATGTTCTCGCTTTAGAGAAGATATGAAATTAATCGGCACACAAGACAAGATATGAAGCCGGGTCAGAGTCATTCAGTTTGTGTCGCCTCTTACGCAAATGGCGTTGTGCTGCATTTTTGTTTCTGTCGTGAAGTAGGGCGAGAACAAAGGCCCGAAGAAAAGAAGAGAACAATTCACATTTTTTTGTTCACGTTCTTGCTCTCAGTGCTTTAAGGCACTTTCGTGGTGAATTCTGCCATTTCACTCAGCACCTGTTCCTAAAAGCTTAATCATTCATTGCACAGTCCGCTTGCTGAATCACTATCATTTTTCGTATTATCAAGTAGAAGTTCCAATGCACCCTTAATACATATGTGGGATGTTGTACCTGATGTGGAAATAATGTCAATAAAAACTGAGATGCCACGATTTCTAGTGGTTGTTTCTATACCACGTATAAATCGGAAAGCTTGCATTTTACTCCGGGAATTCGCTTAATTCTTCATCTAGGTTACTGTCTTGACCCTTTCAGACGCCACCTATGAAGATGTGTGTGTAACTGCGGTAAGGTAATGCAACGCCACCTCAAGGCACTCGATATTATATAACAACAATAAGAGCGAAGTAAAATGTTAGTTAGTGTGTGCTAAGTAATCATTTTCATAGATGGTGTAATTAGGTAATATTTTCTGTGAAGTTCTTCACGCTCTGTTCTTGCAAAAATAGAATAAAATATCAGGATGGGAATAAAGTGCGAACTCGTTTTTAGTTAGGTCCCCACCGAGCAAACAAATATTATACGTTTGATGAGGAGGGTTGCGGGAAGCGGCACGTCCGAAGACTCGTCGAATGTGGTAGTGCCTTCAAAATTGTGGCCATATGAAGCAGTACGCTTGGAAACGCAGTTGAGCGAAGGCGTTTCTGTTATGCAGATACCTCGCTCTTTGCAAGTACTTCGCTCTTTCTGTTATCAGTGTACCTCGCTCTCTACAAGTCCCCAGTCGATACAAATAGCAAACACAGTTTGTGTAATGAGTTGTGACATAGCATATCAAACGGATTTAGATTGACGATTTCGAAGAAAAATGAGACCATGAGTTGCTTCAAGATTTTACAAATTAATTGGGCGGCACGTGCAGCACGCAAAAACACGGATACAATGGCAGGCCACTGAAACGCGTCCACATGCACTACGCGGGAAGAAAGCTCAGGGAATATCGTAGACGTCACCGTCGGCACAAGCGCCCGAATTGTTTAGCGGGCCACTCATTGCTGAAAGTGCACGTGAAAGCCCTCAGGCGTTCTGAAGGTGTCTCCTATACAAAATTTTCCTGAGCTGTGGCCAGTCTTACGTTGGACAAACAGGATGGCAGCTTTAGAAACCACGCCAGTAGCATTAGAAGAATTGGTGATGCGCATCTGTACACCGGCGCATATTCAGTCATTATCATGTGTGCCACATCTTGCGCAAGCTAAGATTATTGGCAAGAGCAAAAAACAAACCATAAGGAAACTGTCAGAAGCGTTTGACATTAGAAAGAATAAGTCCGACCGTGTCAGTGCTAACATCGATTGTGCTATATGTATCCGAGGTATCCTTGTTTAATATCCAGTTCTCGTGATGACATCTATGGCGTCACTTCTTCACGCATCTGCGCATACTCAGCAGAATTCTTTGTTTGCAGCTTATGCTATCAACAAAATGCTCGTTGTTTGACGTTCATATTTTTCTCAATTAACTGCCTGATATCCATGTTTGACCATTGCGCGAGAAATGCCACGTTTCGCCAACAAAAATGTTTTGTTCTGACACTCTGACCACAACAAGAGATAACCTCCGGTGGCTAACATTAAAATCATTGAAAAAAAATTAAGATCAGAAAAAATATAAGTGCAGCCGGCAGGATTTCAATCTGTGCTGTGAGATACCAATGAAATGGAAGTCCATCGTTTTAACCACTTGGCCACAACTTTTTTTATTACTTGTCCGGTGCAAAATTTAAAATAGGATCGCGAGAGAAAAAAAAATAGATTAGGGACACACCGATGCTACGCTGTCTAGTCTAGAAGTCTTCGATGTCGCAAAGCTTGTCAAGTCATGTGGCGCAGTCGGGTGAATCAGGATGGGCTCTGAAAATCTCCATAATTATAACAACGCTTTCAATGAGATTGTCTCTCGAAAATTTCTCATGCACGTATGAATGGCGTTGGTTGATTTCCATCACCAGGCACAGTGAAAACAATGAGTTTTATTTCAAGTGCGGAGTGACAATGAACTGCTAAGGATTTCATTGCTAGGAGTTTCATTGCAGCACGACAAAGTTTTCACATTTATTTTATTCACCTCACCGCGCGAGCGCAGCGAATGACATGCTTCTACGAGTCGACTGCAGTGATTCTCATGTTTTTCCGTGAATTTTTCAGGCGAAAGCCATATACCTCTCAATAAACACTAAAGGTAGTCGTCATTATTGTCAGCATCATAAAGAAGTCAGGCAAAAAGTCATCACCATGCGGTGGCCTCCACGTTACGTGAGATGTCGCGAATAAATTGTGTAGTGATTATGACGTTATCATGACGTCACGCTGCGCAGTCGCTGGGTCAAATGATGGTTGATCTCGGAGGTAATACTGCAAGGCCGCGTGAGTTGCAAAGGGTAGCGATGCCTTTGATCTTAAGGCAATTAGAAGTCACGTTAAATGAAGCAATAGGTAGGGAGAAAGAGGGGGATGATTGTAAGACAATAAAGTCGACTGGGACGAAAATGATGACCTACTTCTTGAAGTCTTCTTAAGTGGGTGCATGCAAGACCACATGCGCAGAAGTCGATTTATGTAGCAGTGTTCAGTATTACCAACCTTACGAGCAAAAGCGCTTCCTGACAGCTGATAGCTTCTGGTTTTGCTAATACACATAGTTGTGTTGACATCATTGCGCAAGTGAAAACAACTGGTTATATAAACATCTGCAACTCTTGTACTTATGCCTGTGCGTGCAACATTCTGCAAATATTTAGCGTCATTTCTTGACGTGTCAATTATTAAAAAAATACCGCATGATCAGCTTTCCTACGGATGCTTCGTGAACGTCGATTGTGAAAGGTACGTGGGATCTGCCGATTTTTATTCCCTATAGCTTTGCTTCACTTTGCATGAGTTACCAAGAGGCATATTCTCGGGAATAAGTTGTATAGCGTAAAAACACGAGGGACTATTCTTGCTGCGTTATATTTCGATATTTGTCGTGGGACTCTCATACAATTAGAAAATGATATACACTATGCATGGCTAAACACACCTTCTCAAGAGGAAGTCGTTCATTTAAGTGTGTTAGTGATGTGTGAAAATAAAGGAATCATAAGCGTATGTTCAGCCCTCGTAACAGCCAGCAACACGACTTGTAAACTGCGAGTACAAAACGTAGGCTGCACACCCTGATTCGTGGATGGATGAATTTCACAGAAAAAATAACGCTTATTGCATCAACAATTCCCACTTTAACAAGTTCAAAAAAATAAAAAGAGCAAAACGCAGCCGACAGGACTCGAACCTGTGCGGGGAGACCCCAATGGATTTCGAGTCCATCGCCGTAACCACTCGCCCACGGCTGCCGTTAGTGGGCTCAGTGCGCTGTTGTACAGCACTACTTTGCTATAACGTGATCTATCGATTAAGATGGGCCGCTGGGATGATCTGATTTGATACGTGGGGTTTAACGTTCCAAAACCACCATATGATTATGAGAGACGCCGTAGTGGAGGGCTCCGGAAATTTTGACCACCTGGAGTTCTTTAACGTGCACCCAAATCTGAGCACACGGGCCTACAGCATTTCCGCCTCCATCGAAAATGCAGTCACCGCAGCCGGGATTCGATTCTTTGACCTGCGGGTCAGCTTCCGACTCTGAGCTTATCGATATTTTTTTAACGTATGTAATAACAAAGGATACAGAATCCCAACAGACTGCTTCGGCAGTACTGTGATTTATTCCAAAGTTTAACCTCTTTTTACGAAAATGTCATGCCTTTTATGAATTCAGGCTTTCCTTTCATTCATGCATGCCTACATTTATTGTTTTTTTGTACGTTAAATCACCCTCCTCTCGTCCCCATCACTCAAGATGATGGATGGCCATCGCCGGCTCCTTTGCCGATGAGAACAAACTCCTCTTGAAGATGGTTATGAAGAAGAAGAAGAAGAAGAAGAAGAAGAAGAAGAAGAAGAAGAAGAAGAAGAAGAAGAAGAAGAAGAAGAAGAAGAAGAAGAAGAAGAAGAAGAAGAAGAAGAAGATGATGATATATGTGTTTGTGTGTGTGTGTGGCGGAGAAGTTTGTATTGGGCGGGATATTTTAAGAAGTAACATACACAGCGCTGAATATACAATTGGAATTGTGTTTACTGAAAAATGGCATGCTGTGTTTTTAAGAAAAATGATTTTTTTACAAGGACTACTGACATGAGTTTAAATATTTTGGGGTCTTTGCTCTAATTTTGAAGTGACCCCTATGCTGTTAGTGAAACGTCTGTTAGAATTGCTATGCTGACTATCCAATTTCATAAACTTTGCATATGTAGTCCTATGATACAGCCGCAATGTCAGGTTAACGTCAATTGTAGTAAGATGCCATGCGGCAATGTTTCCTAATGTTTGGCAACGTATTTAATATACTTTTTATACCGCTACTTTAAATCTGCGACTTGGCCATCGAGAGAGCCTGACGTCACGGTAAGAGTGCCGTTCACCGCATACTCGCAATAACTCTCACTTCGGTGTCGGTCACGTGTGATGCACGAAAACAACGACGAGCTAATCGTCGTTCGGAGACATGGACAGCGATTCCTGTGACTTAGGCTGCATGCCGAACGCGTCTTTCGCAATCCCACTCAACTGTATTTAGGACTGTGTTCACTCATGAAAGAGTCCACTGTGCTGGGGCGTGTGCAGTTAGTTGACTTGCACATACAGGGTGGCGAAAATGTCCAAGGGCTTCTAAACCAAACCGAGGTCGAAACTACGGCAGGAGCATATACAGCGAACGCTCACGAGGTAACATACGTTTGCTCGTTTCGCTCTTTCGCTCGCTAGGCAGCCTTCCTTGGTTTGCCAGTCCAACTGTCCGAGTGCCCTTCTTCAACATCCGAGGTAAAAACGCAAGAAAGCGGGATAATCGGTCGGCGTTCGTTGCTCTTGACGTGATGACGGCTGTTCTCGACAGAGAAAACGCACGTAGAGCAAAACGCAAGCGTCTGCTGGTGGTTTAGGGGCCCTTTAAAAGCCAGATATTCCGTACTTGTTCTCGAAAGTCTACCCTTCGGCATAATAATGTTCAATTAAAAAACACTCATGAAAATTTGGTTCGTGCATAAAGCCAAGTAATGAGAGGGGGTGAGGTCCATGAATCCGGTGTTCAAAGTCGGGTGGTCATCTAGGCTTTAGGCCTGTTGCACGGAAGTAACGACGACGGCTTAATTGTAGACGCGTGCAAGCCCACAATAAATGTGTGGCAGTCACATGGCGGATTAAAGCGTCTGAAAATGGGCAGAATGAATTATCCAGGTGCAAAGGGTGATAACGCATGGGCTAAGCGCAACCCCCCAAAGGGTCTTCTGTCTCGTTGGAGGTGCGTTGAGAAAAGGCTGATAGAGGACACCATGGGGCGCCTCGGAGTTTTGTCAGTACTCCCTCAAACGAGCGCGAAAGATCGTGATGCCTATTTTAATGTGCTATAGTGATGGCTACTTCAACGTGACCTAACCAGAGTGTAAACGCATAACTAAGAATCGGTAAAAAGAGAAGACAAAGGCGACATACGCTCCGCAGACGAGCGCACATCCCAAATGCAAGTATGATAATTGAAATTGTGTTAGTGCAGCTACGCCAATCAAATAACTTCCAATGATGGCGGAGAGGGCATGGAAAACAATAGGACCACCTGTGGATTCTGATATGTGGGGTTTAACGTCGCAAAACCACCATATGATTATGAGAGGCGCCGTAGTAGAGGGTTACGGAAATTTCGACCACCTGGGGTCCTTTAACGTGCGCCCAAATCTGAAAACACGGGCCTACAGCATTTTCACTTCCATCGAAAAATGGCAGTGGCTTAGCTCAGCTATGCCAGGATATACGTAGCGTCAGCAAAGGTTCAGCTGATTATTCTAAGCTTTCCAGATATCATGCTTACAGCTGCTCCAATGACACACACAGGATATACGTATTATGCGTCACATGAATATTTATTTTGCCGGGCAACTACTTCGGGATCCGATGAGTTAAGCTTCTCCGCTCTACTGCACCGTTGAGCAGCATTTGCACTCTCCTTCTCCGTGGCTATACCACTGTGGCAAACGCCAGTCAGGGGCGCTATCAAGCGGCTCCAGCGCAGTGTCAGATGGCGACTGCACAGGGAAGGCGCGCGCGTCGGCGTCCATATGTCTACCAAGGCTATGACGACACTCCTCTGGAAAGCGCACACCGGCCGCGGCCGAGTGCGAGGGAGGTGCCGGCTCCGGTGCGTGACACCACTGATCGTCTGCGCAGTGCATCGAATCGCGCGCACACCGGCGGCGAGCCGCGCGCCGCGGCGGCGGAGTATCATTGCGCATGCACAGAGCAGTGCCACGCGAAATCGGCTCAGCAAGGCCAGTGTAGCTAACGCTACAAAAGCAGCCGCCCCAGCCGGGATTCGATCCAGCGACCTGCGGGTCAGCAGCCCAGTACCTCAGCTACGAGACCACCGCGGCGGTCTGTGGAAATGGCGAGCCCGTTTTACTCGTAGAAACATCGGCGAGCCTGTCTTTCCAAAGCCGGGCTCGCCGATGTTTCCATAGGTGTTCCCATTTTCGTCAATCGCCCCTCCTCCATTCTTGGAGGTTAATTTTGGTTTAGCTGCAGTAACGCTATTTCGATGATCTGTTCAGACAACTTGCTGATGATATTTCTCCAACTTGCGTGATTGCACACAATAGATTTGTCACGTCTTCAGGATTATTACACGAAAAAAGGTAAGAAGAAAATAAAAACTTTTGATAAAAAAATTAGCAGTCAACAGGATTTGAATTTGTGCGGGTAGATCGCAAGGGATTTCTAGTCCATCAACTCAACCACTCGGCCACTACTGCCGGTATGGCGACCTGCGCAGAAGGGGTCGAGTGACGCATTGTAGCTAATGAAAACTGATTAATGAGTGGTGAGATTTTGTAGTGAGTGCCTGTTTTCAGTGACGCGTAAAAGCCATACGGAGATGTGTTCGATGAAATTTTACCTCTTTCTATGTACAGGGCTACGTTCAGTTTAGGCTAAGGGCAGGATGTGCTAAAAATGGTTGAAAGAATGCAAAGGACTGTTGCCACAGAGTCCTTCCTTTTTCAGGCGACACACTGGTACATTGCATGTCAAGGTGTATCTAGAGGAGCGGCTTTCTTTTGTGATGAGCCACATACTATCGTCCACGTGTTTTTTTTTTTACAACGCTGGGAGGGATTGTGTTTATGGGATGTACGTACTGCAGAGAACAAACAAGAAGGAATCCCCGTTGGACGTCCTCAGGGCTGCACTCTTTATGGCGGGGCTTTATGACGGGATTTCACAAAACACCATTTGAATATGGGTATCGAGCTTATGGCATCCCGTCCGTAGGTAAAGCAAGGACGACAGCAGTTTCACGTCAAACTAAACATTTATTTCACTAAACACGGCATATGGCAGTGTCAACCCGTGAACGAGACAGCTACGCAGCAACCATGAATTCGGGAAGCGGTATATCGGCAAGCGCGGTTGGCTAACAGCCTCGGTGCTTTGTGGCAGCCAAGGCACATCTGTCCCGGACAGCACGCAGGCAGGCCCTTCTGAAAAGAGCGAGTGGGCGCCGCGCACCACTACTGTGCAACACGTGGCTCTGATAGCCGGTGCGCGTGCTTCTTAGAGTATTCACTGCGCCTGGTGAGGCAAGCTAGGCAGCGCTACTCGCTCAAATAGACTGAGTCCTGCCGGCTCCGCATTACTTCTTTGGTACCTTATTTTAAGTGTTACATGCCGGAGATTATCTCACGTATTGGTCGCGGTGGCGAAACTCATCAATTTTGTTTGTGAAACATGTTATTTCTAGCGCAATGCTTGAAACAGGAAGATAGAATAATTAGAAGTATGGAGAATTAAGCACCAAAGTTCTGTTTATTGGCAGCGAAGGCTGCAAACCAAGAAAATTTCTGAGGATGAGAAGATGAGTGTAAGAGTGACGCCAAACGTGAAAAAAAAAAAAAGGCTAACTCAGATCCGTATAGAACAAGTGATGTGTCATTGACAGAAGCGGACTTCCTGATGTGGAACGCTACGCTTCTGACAGTTCCCCGGCCATTTGATTTCTGCTTTTGCCAATAACTTTAACTTGCACAAAACGTGACGCACATGAGCATTACTTAGAGGTGTCTCGGAATATGAGCAGTATCAGTTTTTTCCTTACTATCAGAATTCTCCCTCAGGCGATCCCTAACACGCTTCCTCATATGTACTATGTATAGGACTAGCCACAGCCCATGACAATCTCGTAGACGAGATCGTCAGCACAACGCCCGGAAGGTCTAACGTGTCCGTTTTACAGAAAGAGGCTAGCAAAACCTTTCCAACGTTGTGCCTAAGGTGTTATCTACGAGATTCTTTTGAGATTTCTTGCAATGAAGTGTACCTGAACGCGTGGCAGCAGCCCGCAATTGTAAACGTCTTCTACCTGTTGTCGAACGGATCTGTGATGTCTTGGGCAGGTCAAGGCGTCAGCTTCACCTGCAATCTTCCCTTTGAAACGATAATGTAGATGAACAATTCCGTACCATAAAATACATTCATAAATGGTATAAACAACGAGTAAAAAGTGTAAGAACAGAGTTCTTCATAAATAAAATTGTTTCCACGCCTCGTACAGCAGGCGACAAGTTTCAGAATTGTGCATGTGAGGTTTTGGTAAATAAGTGAAAAAACATTTAAGCAAATGAACAAACGGACTCTGAAATAGACAGAAAAACTTTAAAAAAGCAATTCTACTCTATAAAATCAAAGAACTTATCACGAAAATTGTTAGGAGCACAACAGCAACAATGTTCGCAACCGGTAAAAACTTTTCTTCATTTCCTGAAGCTCTCGTTCAAGCCTTGCTCCATCGTTAAAAAAGATTGTCGCACGACGTCGTTTGAGTAAGCGGCCATATAAATTGGGCGTACAGATTCGCTCTGAACGGTGCTTGTATCTGGTCGTGGGTGCGAAACACTTTTTTTCATTTCCTCTATCTTTCTCTCACAATATCATGAACCAAAAAAGGCCTAGTTGAGCAGGAATTTGTGGTTTTTTTAATCTGTTTTTTTTCTGTTTAGGAACATGACAGAGTCACCGATAGGCTTTATAATTATGGATATAATAGCGCATGAATTGAATTTCTTCCTTGGAATATTGGCAGTCTACATTTTTTTGCAGGTTAGAGGAATTCGAGCATATGTTTAATTAAATTATACCTTTACAGAGCCATCCTTGCTGATGCCAATCGCATTGCTTCTACGTTATAGGTGTGGAGAAAAAAAGTAATTGTAATTCGAACAATGAGAGCGCAGCATGCTTTCTGAGCATTCTGCTGCTTCGCACGCGAGGGATTGTTCTCGCACGATGGCGCAAGGTCTTCTTCGGCTACAATGCGGGAGCCGGTTCCTTCACTTGCAGCAACACATGCGGGCAGTCGTGGCCGAGTGGTTAAGGCGATGGACTAGAAATCCATTGGGGTCTCCCCGCACAGGTTCGAATCCTGTCGACTGCGAATTCTTTTTTTTAGCAAAAATGTTTATATTTTTTTCTATTCTTACCTACATTTGCGTAATAACTATGAAGACGCGACAAATCTGTTGTGTGGAATCACGCGGGTTGGAGAAATGTGATCAGCAAGTTGTCTGAAAAGATAATCGAAATTGCGTTTATTCAGCTAAACCAATCAAAGTTAACCTCTTAGGATGGAGGAAAGGCGATTGACGAAAATAGAAACACCGTGGAAAAATCGGTGGGCTCGTCTTTCGAAAGACGGGCTCGCCGATGTTTCCACGGGACGAACGGGCTGGCCGTTTCCACAGGCGGTCCCATTTTTGTCCGCGGCCTCTCCTTCATTCTTGGAGGTTAACTTTATGACTTTATAACATTAATCAAGTAAAGCCCTCATTAGCCTCAACTGGCCCACTATACGTATGAAAGGATCGCTCACGTTACGGTAAAAGAAGAACCTGTTTATTATTCGTCCTCTGAAAAGATGTGGCAGACCCAAGCCCCCTTGTTTATTAGTCTAAACATATTGAATCAGCTGCGATGCTCCTAACTCGAGGTACACACAAAGACTGTGAATACAGAATAAAATTTTTTGTATATTAGCCCGTGAACAATGAAATAACTGAGTGATGTACCACAGTTTTCAGACAAAGAGCAAATCGCAGTCCGTAGATCTCAAAAAAAAAAAAAACAACTTATAGACGACTACCATGCGGCCTATATACCCGCGTTCATTTGAACATTCCTTGTCTGTTCCTGCCAATAGTTTTTATTTTCTTTCTTGTGTTCTTGGTACCCCTAGATATTCGACAGGTGTCATCCTCCACCTAAGATTGTCAAAGGCTTTTGGTCTTGATGGGCAGTGTCCGTACGAAAAAACAAAGCACTTTCGCCAGTTCACCAACACTTTCTTTATCTTTGAAACAAACTGTGACATCATCTGCGTTGGCCTCAATTTTAACTACTTATGTCTGCGACCTAAATGGGTGATTGAATGCTGCTATTTTCACATAATGCTAGGCACATTTTTTTTTTCATATATAAAAAGTCATTTCGGTGGACTTTTAATAAAGTTATTTTCTCTTACTCCTCTTCCACAAAAAATCATATAAAGAAGGTCTACGCAGCCGACAGGATTCGCAGCTGTGCGCGAAAACCCCAATGAATTTCAAGTGAGCTTTGATGATACCTAGATTTACTAAGGTGGAAAAGTGCTTCCTTTAACGAGCGAGCAGTATTCTACTTTTCAAATCGACATGGGCACACCGAATGAAGCAACGACGCCTGAAAACAATTTGGCATGGGCTCAAGACTACTTACATAGAAGTGTAAATGTGTGAATTTCATTGTCATCGTCCGATCACGCGTACTGCGACCATTTCGCAGGGGAAACCTGATTATTTTATATAAGCAAGTTAATGTAGAAGGGTCTCTTACGAGCCCCGCCGCGGTGGTCTAGTGGCTAAGGTACTCGGCTGCTGACCCGCAGGTCGCGGGATCGAATCCCGGCTGCGGCGGCTGCATTTCTGGTGGAGGCGGAAATGTCGCTCAGATTTGAGTGCACGTTAAAGAACCCCAGGGGGTCAAAATTTCCGCAGCCCTCCACTACGGCTTCTCTCATAATCATATGGTGGTTTTGAGACGTTAAACCCCACAAATCATCATCTCTTACGAAGTATGTTACGATTTTCTAAGGTTTTCGCACTTTTGATGAGTTACTGGTGGTGTATGGCGGTGTTCAACAAAATTGGTCATGTGCCAGTTGTGCGTAAATTGATGCGCTTTCGTGAAACCTGATTCGCAGTCGCCTGCCCATATTCTGCGAATTTCGGTGCACCGTATTTATAAAAACTTCAACAAGAAAAATATAACAAGTAGTCTAGTTTCCATTGATTATTTTAATTATTTTGCGTTTGAGCATGAACAGAGCGCTAATCTACGGAGTAGGTGGAGAAGCAAAGGGCATAGCCCTAGTTCCGCGTCGCCCGGGTAACGACATTTTGATAAAAACTGTTTCCAAATCTTTTGGTTCAATCATGCGTGCAAATTACAAGTATTCTGATAAATCCAATCGGTTCCTGTAACGGACGCCGAATGTGCTGCTCTGTGTATTCGCCGGTGCCCCTTCAAATAAAGCCAGAAAACGCTCTTGCGGCCAATGAAGCACTTGACTTGGATGTTTGTAAAGAAGGGAGGTAGCCGGACAATGTAAAAAGAAAAAACATTGCAGAAAAAGCGCGCAGCCTTATACAAGTTCCCGAAAAAAAAAACACGAATGTGAACCCTAAGAGGCACTGTCCTCACAGGCTTATTTCCGGTCAGTATTTAGGGATAGCTTCTTGAGCGCATGAACTATTAACTGGTTACCTGTGTGCCTAGGAAGTGGAAAAAACTGGTTTGAGCAGTTTACAGCAAAAAAAAAAAAAAGAACTGTGCCGGAACCCACAAGCACTGTCAATATCATTTGATTTGCTTTCTGCTCCTTTATCGGCCAGATCAACCTAAACAGTGGAGGTTGCGTGTTTTCCTTATTCACATGTCCAAGCTTCCTCGTTTCATGCACTTCATATGAGAACAAATGAATGGAAACAGAGAAAGAATCATTTTGTCATTGATTTATGTCTTGTCAGATGAAGTATTATTTAAGCAAGAGATATATATACAATCACGACATACTGCTTCACAGAAATTTTTTTCTATTTCAAGATTTAGGTATACTTCTCACAAACATCATGGGGCTTTCAGAAGTTAAGTGCTTTTTCCTCAAGAGTAATTGTTTTTTTTCTCTTTCTTTCTTTTTCATCGTTTTATTTTTCACAAACGGCCCCCCCCCCCCCCCCCCCCGTCCACAGCTTTTAAAATGAGGCATGCGCGTCACTGGATGTTTTGCAGACACTTTCGCCGATGACAAGAACTTACACCGCGGCGGCCGCATTTTCAATGGAGGCGTAAATGCTAAGCGCCAGTGTAAATTGAATCAGGTGCACGTTAAGGAACCCCAGGTGGTCAAAATTTTCTAACACCTCCACTACGGCGTCTCGTATATTAACATCGTAGTTCCCGTACGTTAAACCACAACAATTATTATTTAAAAATTGCACCCTCAATAATTAATATATTGCGTACACGTGTGCATGAGCCGCTTGTATCGGGTGGTCTATTAAATACGCAGCATACGCTGCGCTTAATTCGCTACTGGCTTTATTCAAAAATGACATGCTGCCCTTTTTCAGCAATGCCTTAAAACGAGCGCGCATGCTGATCGTCACAATCAATGTTTTATTGTGCTACTACTTTAATGCCTATTTGATTGTGTCCTTTCAACAGAATCGGTAAAACGATTATACGCCAAAACTTCACTTCGTAGACGCACACAGGCCCGAAAATGCTATAGGAACATCGAAAAATAAACCAAACAAAGCATAGCTCCGAGGATGGGGAGCTGCCATTGACGAAAACAAGAGCTCCTTTAGAAATGCAAACGAGATTGTCTCTCTGTTCAGGGGTCTTTTAGATCACATGTTTCCCACATGTAGGATTTTGCCGAACAGATTTCTAACGCTTTAAAGGGCTAGTCGACAGTCTCCGAAAGGCGTAGGAAAAGCTCGTGCATTTTTACAGTGCGTGATCACCCTCCTTCCATGCGCAGTGACGTCAACTCGGTGATCCGCGACGTTTACTTTATTACTCTTTGTTAAGACCTGGTTTAGAGCGATTGGGGTGTAAAAAAAGTGTTGAAGCCTGTTGACTGCTCTTTAGGAACTAATATGCAATAAATAAATAAATACATAAAGAAAAGAAATATATTTACTGAAGAAAAAAAATGATCGCAGTCGACAGGATTCGAACCTGTGCGGGGAGACCCCAATGGATTTCTAGTCCATCGCCTTAACCACTCGGCCACGACTGCCCGCATGTGTTGCTGCAAGTGAAGGAACCGGCTCCCGCATTGTAGCCGAAGAAGACCTTGCGCCATCGTGCGAGAACAATCCCTCGCGTGCGAAGCAGCAGAATGCTCAGAAGGCATGCTGCGCTCTCATTGTTCGAATTACAATTACTTTTTTTCTCTATATCTAACATAGAAACGATGCAAATGGCATCAAGAAGTACTGCAGGACATACACTAACGATGATGACAAAACAGACGTCATTTACATGAACATGGCGATGAGATGACATTGAAAGAACATGTACATTCGATGGTTCACAGAAACACAACCACAAAAATATTTCAAGGTAAACGAGAGACACAAATAAAACAAGAATATGCACATTTTGCATATTTACAAGTTGGCACGCCATTTCTGCCGGCGCATCGACACATCCGCCTACCATTGTACATTTTGCACATTTACATGTTAGCATGCCATTTCTGCCGGCACATCGACGCATCAGCCTACCAATACCAGGCTGGCCGAAAGACAAGTTTCACTCGTCCATCACAGACCGACACGAAAGGACAAGACCAGTGCTGAAGAAATTCCTCTTCACTGAGGAAGAAGAGCTCCTCCAACAAAACAGACAGCAGCTCCGAGTACAATCGCTCTAGGATCGGGTAGAGTACACGGCGGCGGTGGTCTGCTGCGACAGCCTCGCAGCGGTTGCACCAGAGGCAGAAAGAGCCGGCAACAATGAGAAGACAAGTGAAGCGGCCTCGCGAACAACGCCCAGAAGAAATGAAGCGATTTACTCTGAGGTAGCGAAATCTGGCATCTACGGCTCTCAAAAAAAAAAAAATGTGAGCAATGACACAATGCCTAAGAAAATGCTGATTTGTTTCCCGAAGGGAGCAGTGCAGATATGTTGCTGACTAGACCATTTTCCACCTTTCGGGGTTGTCGAGAGTGGGAAGCACACCCCCTCCCAGGCGCCACATGAAGTCCCGGAGGTGTCCAGGTAGAAAAAAAAGCAATTAACGTGCTCCAAAACACCCGTCTAGAGCGAGCACTGCGGGCTGGTGGGATCAACGAAAGCAAAAAAGCAGCAGTTGTCTCAACTATCTATGTGGTTGGTGAAGAAATCTATGCTAAGACAGGTCGACTAGACATGGCGAAAAAATGCAACAGATGTTGCATAAAACGCAGGAAGTGTTATTGACTGCGGCCCCCTGTCAAGGTGCACATTGGGCATCAAATGCCGAAGGTGAATACCCAGAAAGTAATATGCAAGCGCTCGTGCGGGAGATTCCTCCTCTTGTACTAGGCGCAAAAGGAAGCTCAGTGCCAGCAGCCGACAGCGTATGGACACTGAAGCGAAAGCAAAACCTCCCTGAGAACACTGCTGTCCCAGTGCCGCACGACAGACCAACTCCGTGCCGCTTGACCAAAAAAAAGGAACACAAAGCAGACTGCAGTAATCGCACGATACGTAAAGATGTTTGCACGACGTGAGAAAGATACCAAATGCGACCGCAGAATACAGTCTGCGCAAGGTACCTCCGCTCAAGAAGCGGGAAGTCAAAATCCCGTGCACGCTGAATTTTCAATCTTAGTTCTTCGAGAGCGTTTAACCAAACGAATTCGCGAATACCGTAGTGGTTGTATAAAACACCTAAAATACAAAGCACGCAGCCGGCTGAGTAGGAAAACTGGCGCTAAGAATGGAGTTTGGAAAGCCAATGAAGAAATACCGGGATTTGGAGATGTTCAACGCTGCACCTGAAATATCTACATACTGGGCAAACACACGCAGGCTGCGTGAAAGGCTATCTTCATCTGAAAGGTATAGGGTTATATCGTCAGCGAAAACTGTGACATTCACGACACTGCTACCAGGAAGCGCAAGACCCCTGACGCGTGAATTCACGTCAACAGCACGCAAATAAGACTCAAGGCTGAGGACAAATAGCACAGGAGACAATGGACATCCCTGCCGGACCCTACGCGTTATTGTGGGTTTAGAAAAAGTGGGTAATGATAAAGTGCTACAGGTACTCTACTATATGATCATATGGGAGAGTTTGAAACCGTCCCGTTATACGACGCAGACCCTACCGTCATCAGAAAGGAAGGGGAGTTGGCACACGAAAGCGCCGTGTCCCAGAGTACATGTCACTCATCAACCCCTCATCATCCAGTTACGTTCAACCCGGTAGGGGTCCCACCCTTGGTTAGAGGACGGGTCCAAACAAGACATGCAGGCGAGTGATGCCTCGACAAATCGTGCTGCTAGATGTTCCGCCTTCATAGCTGGATGGTTAGTTGCCCTTTAGACTCGCTATAGATCACTGCCGGTCGCTGCCAGGTTTCGAGAAACTTCTTCGCGCCTAGGCGATACCGCTCATGAAAGAGATGGAACCAGACCTCCTTCCGCAATTTTGCGACCACTTCCTGAAGGGCCCGGCAGTCTCCCCCGGTAAACGGCCTCGCATCGCGCCAACCAAATTTGGTATAGGCACTCGACGAGAGGAAGCACGAACTAGTTGACCGCGTGAGACGGGAGCGGATTTAAATAACGGACCGTGGGATATGGAACTCCCGGGAGCTGAAATAAGTCGGCTATCTTTCGGGATAGGGCTTGTGGAAGGGTACACTTGTGAAAGATGTGAACCGCGTCCTCTCGACTGTGACAGAATTGACAAACACCGTGCTGGATGTTTGGTGTGAAGGGTCTGTACATTATTGGCAGACACTCCTTGCCAGGCGGTACATAAACAAAGCACGCTTGGCGTCGAGAAAGCTGGCAGTGATGAGGTGCCAGTTCGGCTCGTGCCAGGACAGGTCAAACACCTTGTAGCGCTCGGGTAGAGGCGGGGTTATGAGGCCGACTAAATCTTGGAGTTGCATCTCAACTACGTCACACTCTGGATCGACGCGCTGAATCTCCGCGAGTGTCCTAGCCGCGCTCGCGTAAAATCTGACGGGGTTCCCGCATGGGGCACGCAGTGAGAGAGGGTGCCCGCCGAGAACTGCCGTAAGCGCGTGCTAAGGAAGAACGAAGTGAAGCTTCGAGTGAGCGTCATGACCGAGTCTAACGCTACGCGGGTCCATCTGACGTGAAGCGCTCTGGCCATTAGCCTCAAGTCGGGGACTCCGAGTCCTCCCAGATCTCTGGGCAGCTTCAGAACCAGGCGCCCCACGTAAATACATGAACGTCTCCATAAAAACTCGAAGAGAGTCTGTTCCGAGCGATTCTTGGTTCGACTCACGACCAGCATAGCACTAGCCACGTAAGTTAAAATCGAGAAGAGCAACGATCTTGCGTTCGTTACTCTTGCAGTCAGCGGACAAGAGAGTTTGGCGAACTCTCTGATTCTGACTTCAAGCTCCTCTTCCGCTACCCGCCAGTTTTCAGGAGTCAGGCCTCGCGGTTCGAAGTGGAAACCTAGGATGCGCAGCCTCGCCTTCACGGGTAAGCCGTGCACGGGCTGCGCGCTACTTGGAGCTGAGTTTCAATACATTACTGCACTTTTCGACCGATTAACGTGTGCGCCGCTCGCCTCGCAGTACTCGTCTGAAACTTACAAGACGGTGCAAACCGTTGCCTCGTTTTGGACTACGATAGACAAGTCGTCCGCGTAGGCAAAGAGCATGACGGGAGGGGCACCCGGTGGAAGGGGGAACTGACAAAGTCGGCTGTCGCCAGAGAGTCGCAGCACAAGCGGTTCGAATGCGAGCACGTACAGGGCAGGCGAGAGTGAGTCGCCCTGCCTGACCCCCCTGCACACGTCGAACGACTCCGAGACGCGATCCTGTATGATGACAGCAGACGTCGGCCGAGTATACAGAGCTCTAATCATGCGAACCAACCTGTCACTAAATCCTGTCTCGTTTAAAACTTGGAAGATGAAGTGATGGCTTATTCTGTCGAACGACTTTTCCTGATTTGAATGAGCATAGAATACCCGGGATGTCCCGTGCATTCGCCTATTCAATGAAGTCTCTAATCGCGAAGCCGTGTAATTGGCAGGATCGTCCTTTAACGCAGCATGCCTGGTATGGTCCCAAAACAGTACTGAGTACTGGAGTGAGCCTAACAGACAGGCATTTGCCTATGAGCTTGTAGTCGCATTTGAGTAGCGTAATGGAGCGCCGCGCCCGATGGTCGGTGCGTCTCGACACGTCCTTACAAAGTAGAGTGATCAGCCCCTTCCTCTGAGTCGTTGACAGCGTCCCTTCACGCAGCAGCCTATTCACCAGAGCGGTGAAAGGCTTCCCGAGCACTTCCCACAGTTTGACGTAAAATTCCACCGTCAAACCGTCGGTGCCCGGGCTACGACTACGCTTCATAGTCACTAAGGCCGCGTGGAGATCCTCCTCCACGATGAGGGAGTCGCAGAGCTCGAATACCTGATCGTTTTTTACGAACGGAAAGTCGGCCGAGGGCGGAGTTGGCTCAGCGTAAAGGTTCTCGTAGAACCGCTTTGCCACCTCAAGTACCCTGTCCGGCGTTTCCACTAAGCTACCTGTCTCTGAATTGATGAAGGACGTCAGAGGCGTGTCTGCCCTAGCTAGGTGTCGCCGAAAAATGGTTCGACTATCCCATGCCTCCATTTCCCATCTCTCAGCGCGAGCGACGGCCTTGAGGCCATCCCAACGTCACTGGAGTGCTTTTCCTAGCTCTTTACGAAGCGTAGCCAACGCGGACGGGATGCCGGGGCCGGTGGACTCTGGCCGAGACAGCAGGAGGATCACACCAGAGATAATTCTAATATCCGCGTGTTCCTCCCACGCTCGGCGCTTGCCCCATGACCGAAAGCACTCCGCGGCATCAGCCTTCACTTCGTCCCACTTGTCGCCGTCTAGCTCTGGTGTTGAGTGTACCTTGCGTTGTATTAAACGCGCCACGTCGACGAGTATTTCTCTGGCGTTTAAAAGCCGGGCGTTGAGGCTCCACGGCCGCTTACCCTGAGCTGCGATGTCTGTGCCGGCGAGCCTTTAAAATAAGGAGGCAATGGTCACTTAAAGCCGAGGAGACTAACCACGAGGAATGCATACTGGGAGCCAGTGACGGCGAGACGTAAAAGCGGTCGATCCTGCTCCGCGCGCTCCTGCCAACCAAGTCATTCCTGACTGGGCCAGCCGAAGAGCGCGCCAAGCACCGATCAGCCCCAGCTCGTCGACCAGCTCGTGCAGTACGCCTTCGCCACGCCCATCTGTCCATTTCGGAGGGGTGCCTCTGAACGTTGGACGGTCAATACGATCTAGCACGCAATTGAAATCTCCCACTAGTACAACTCGAGAGGGGCCAATTAGGTGGTTATCCAATGCGGCAAAGAAATCTTTCTGCGAGTGGAAGTCGTTTGGAGTGTACACGTTTACGATGCGAATGCTAGAATCGAGATCCATCGACATTAGACGGCCGTCCGAGTGCCTGAAGTAGCGCAGCACGAAACCCGTAAAGCGCAGCATGAAAACGATAGCCACGCCCCGCGAACCGCTCGTGCCAATACCCCAGTAGGACCTGGTGCCAAACGTCGCGTCGAAGGACCTTATCTGACGTAGTCGATGGACGTAAGTCTCCTGTAGTACGAGGATATCTACCTTTCTAGCACAAGCTAGCTCGATAACTGCGTTCTGTTTCACGGCGCGAGAGAGGCCGCGACAGTTGAAGGAAGCGATAGTAAGAGAAAGAAAAGCCATAGTTAGAGATAAGAAAAAGTGTGCGAGTTGCGCGAAAGAGGCGAACAGAAGGGCGAAGGGAAGGGAACGGCGATATGCCAATCGCGAGCTAAGCTACGGACTCTCCCGCGACGGGAGAGACCGGTGTGGACGGGTACGACGTGTCCGAAAGTTCGGAACAGTCGCACGCGACCAAGACTTGCAGAGGTCGCACGGAGCCAGGCTTCGTGCGTCCATCTCAGAGTCCTCCACAGTGGTAGATGACGAATAGTCGTCCACCAGCGTGGTTGCTGCGTGGCGCTTGTGCTCGGGCGAGGTGCTCTTCGAACGGGCTAGAATCGGACGCGGACGTTGACCTTTCCCTCGCGGCCCTCTAATTGCACCGGAGTGACCGGCCAATACTTCAAACGGCCGACCCTATCTGCAGCGCCCCCCAATATTGCTCAAGGTTTAGCGTTCATACTTGTGGGATTGTCAATTAAAAAGCAATTATTGCGCATGTCTGAGACACCATAACAACGCGTCAATATTTTGTATGTATACCTTTTACTATACAATGCATACATAAGCAATTTTAATGACCTTAGCGTTTATTACGCTGCGCTGACCATGCAACGCTTGCACGAAAGGCAAGTGTTTCCATCGCTTTGCTAAGATGACGCGGTGGCGGCACCTACCCGTCGCTCTGCGTTCTACACCTTATCGCCTCCAAGACGGGCGTGCACATTGCGCGCGCGCTTCGCTTTCCAAGATAACTGCCAGATGGCACTCATGCCTTACGTGTGACGTGACTTGATGCGCTCGTTCACCTCCGCTGCACGCTCAAGGCACTCTAAGGCAGCGCCTCCAGAATACCATTCACCGATTTTCTTGCGCAAAACATCAGATAAACGTTTTGTTCACTCTCTCCAAACGCAAGACTATCGTCTTTAAACGAAATTCGCAGTGTAACACGCAGGTACGGGGCCAATTTTTTACAAATTTTTTCTTGCAACAGTTTATAATTGACGTTCCAGGTAAAAGAGGGCAAAAGAGGGAAGGCCAACAATCTCTTTCTTGGTGCATTTCCTTGATATCTTCTAACGTTACACTTACCCAATCAAAGCCATGTGCTGCTCACCATCATATCCACCTGTAATAGATAATGAGAGCGCCCTTACGCGTCTTTACACGAGGGATGTGATGCGGGCTTATTGGTGACCTATCTTCAGTAACTTTTCTTGTGCGCACATAAAAGACCAGACAATAAAATGACACGTGAACGAAGTCTATGAGCGCACCCTGCTTCCGAAAATTAAAACAATGTTGGAATTTGGTGCTTCGTGTGTTCGTGCGTCTATGCTTATGCCCTGTCTTTCACATGTGCTACCACGAAGCTCACTGAAGCGTCGATACAGTAGGCATCAATGTGGTGATTGCATTGCACGATTAAAATATGAGAAATGTACCAAAGTAAAGCTCTCGTAGTTTCTACGAATAGAAAACATTGTTTATTGTTATTAATTGATAAATCGTTGAAAAGCACACACTGTTGTCTATTTTTTGATGCCCTTTTGAAGATGGTGCTCCAGCTTTCATATTTTTATGTCGAAAAAGCCCCGCAAAGCCGTTGAGGAAGCTTGTGAGCTCTGCTTGGACTTCATTGTCGCTCTTGAGAGACGGGGCGGTGGCGGTGAACCAGTGACGCCACTGACGAGATCGTTGTTTTGTTTCCAGGGTGTAATGAAACACCCACGTTTCCTCTCCCGTGGCGAAGAGCCCAACAACTTCCATTTGTTGCCTTACTGCAACGAGGAGACGCTGCATATATCTGATTTATTGCAGACGTGCTGAATAGGCATGCACTATTCACCATAAACCACATTCATTTGCCTATAAATTACCACGGGCTCTAATGTTTTGAAGAAAACGGATTGCTACTCGAACCTCGCACTAGGCGGGAGGGGCGCTTAACACTTGAAGGAGCAGTGACATGAACGAGACCCTCGTCACGTTTTTTGCGCTGAAGCTTAGTTATTGATCCCCTGGTGAAGATTTGGTGTTACAGATGAAACAGATGCACGAAATAAACATTCATACTAATTATTTATTATTGGCATCAATCCCAATTAAAAACGGGCGCGAGGCCAGCCACTCTTCAGCGATGCCAATGCTGCCAAGTGGTGACCTGCGATGGTCCACCTGCCATGAGCCTACCAGTATTTTCATCACCGCTTGTGGGCGCTGATCACGGCGGCGGCGACAATGGGGGTGGCGATGACATGCCTCTACACGTGCACAAAGTGAAGAAACGCGTCAGCCTGACAAAAGAATGGCGACCACCATCGCTGTTTGATCAGTGTCCGCGAAGCGGTGCTGCTTGAATTTTTTGACATCGATAATATTAGGCATACTGAAACTATAACAAGCAATCAGTCTACAATGGCCACAGATAAAAAACCGGCATCTTAAAGTGTTGGAACCATCCTTTAGGTGTACATTTCAACAGAGGTTCTTTTTTTAAATACAGGTTTTAAGTCATGCTGATTTTTCCGACTGCTCCCCTCCCTTATCTTTTTTTTTATTTCTCGTTTTTTTTAAACAGCCCCGCCGCGGTGGTCCAGTGGCTAAGGTACTCGGCTGCTGACCCGCAGGGCGCGGGTTCGAATCCCAGCTGCGGCGGCTGCATTTCCGGTGGAGGCGGAAATGTTCTAGGCCCGTGTGCTCAGATTTGGGTGCACGTTAAAGAACCCCAGGTGGTCTAAATTTCCGGAGCCCTCCACTACGGCGTCTCTCATAATCATATAGTGGTTTTGGGACGTTAAACCCCACATATCGTTTTTAAAACAATTTTAATCAATTCGCAAACCGAATCTTCCCCTCCTGCAAGGCAAAAGTGAGCTTTAGATGAAAAGAAAAACGAAGTTGGGGAACAAAATAAACGGCAGTTCACTTCCCGGTTTAAAACGTTATACTTGCTCTAATACTTACTTTGCTCGTTTCGCCTGAGTTTTTGTGAGGCGTATTCTCGTAATTGACTTCAAAGAGCATACAACCGCAAATAATTATGCATGCTGCATTCTGGTGATATTCGGTATACGACAGTCCATAGAATGGAAAATAGATAGTGTGCATGCGTGAAACATACCTTACTGAACGCAGCCATTCATTTAAAAGGGTTGTTGATGCGTTTGAGACAGTGCATGTGGGAAAAACGAAGCAACCATAAGCGAATTCATAGCCGCCGGAAAAATAAAAAAATAAAGCTGTGACTTGGAGCTGTATAATAATAATGGCCACACATCCTGAAGCGTGGGCGCACGAATTTTGGGCAGAAACAAGATAACCCTAAATGTGCGAACAATTCACAGGTCTTTTGAAAAAAATAAAGAAAATAAAAATATATCGCAGCCGGCAGGATTCGAACCTGCGCGGGGAGACCCCAATGGATTTCGAGTCCATCGCCTTAACCGCTCGGCCACGGCTGCCCCTTTCTTTCCCTTTATTTCCGGTATACTTCACAAACGGGTTACTAAGATATACTACAATTCACTACGAACATTACAAAAAACTTAAAAATAACTAAGCCCGTCAAGCATAACTATAACACATCACGTCCTAGAATTCCTTCATGGTCAGTAGGGCTTCTACCCTTTCTACCCATAAAGGTACACATTCGTCTGTTCTTACTACCTCAAATAATCTTGAGATGCTTTCCTTAAAATACTCTCTTGCTGGTCTTATGTCTGGGTCGCAATGAAATCCAGCCATTCTAGAGCGCCATATACTGTGCAAGGCAGTCATCATGATAAAATCGAAAGGTAATCCATCCTCATTCTCTATTGCCAAATACCTGATCCCATGAGGGTCTAACGGAAACTCTTTTTTGATTGTCCTTTGTAATACGTCCCAAAAATAAACTCATTCCCAACAGTACAGGAAAACATGGTCGATAGTTTCCGGTTTCTTACAGATTAGACAGTGAGATCCCCAAGGCATATAAAACCCACGCTCCTCTAGGAAGGTTCTTACAGGAAGTGTTCCAGTGTGTAATTTGAAAAAGAACGTTTTCGCACTTGGAGCTGCTGGCATTTTTTAAACTCGTTTAAGTACGTTCTGACCCTTGCGTGCTGTATGTAGCGCTCTGTACAGTGGGACGGGGAGCATTGTGTCACATAAATCTTTGTACAGTTTTTCTTTCCAACAGACCACAGGTAGTCAGTTGAAAAACGAACACACAAAAACCGCACGCTGGCCACTACTTCTTTCGTGTATCCTTGCACAGGCCCTGGGGTAACATGGGTGCTCACAACAAACTAGGGCAACAGTCTACTTAGTCTTGTTTGACATACTGTTAGTAGGAAAGGATCTCTTGTCTCACGAAAAAAGAAAAACCTATTTACTAACTGCTTGATAAACAAATGTCCTAGCCCAAGGCCTCCACACTTCACTCGTCTACACAAATTCGTGCGACTGCACCTTTCCCAGTTAGACCCCCACACAAATATTGCAAACACCCGATGTAATTTTTGCACATTGACCCGGGAACAGTACAACACTTGCATCACATACCACAGCTTAGACACAAAAAACCAGTTGCATGCAGTAGCCCTAGCAAACATGGACAGATAAGTTGCATTCCACCTATTCGCTTTTTCTTTAATTTCTTTCGTTTGCTGTGTCCAATATTCGTCAAAACTTTTGTATGACTCGAGCGGTACTCCGAGATATTTAACTGGCGTTCTTGTCCATTTAATTGCTGCAAACAATTCTGGTGTTGAAGGCCAATATCTATGCCAGAAGCCGAGGCATTTACCCCAGTTTATGTGGCTTCCTGTAACTTCGGCGAAAGATTTATAAACTCTGATTGATTCTTCAATACCGACATAGGTAGTGCTACATATTAGAATTGAGCGCTCAGAGCGTCAAGGTTGCCCTGTTAGTCCACTGTTGTTTTGCATCTATATTGAAACTTTATGTCGGTCGATATTGCAGAATGACATCATTAATGGGTTTAGAGTACAATCTTCAGAGGTCAAACTACTCGCATACGCTGATGATGTTGCGATATGTAGCACTCGACCACGGCTGCCCGCCGGAAGACTCGCCACGCCGTGGCAAACATGAGTCGGCAACTGTTTCAGAGTGCTTCGCTATAAGGCGATCAACTATAGAGTTAGATATACCCTCTAGATTATTGATTATCCTTTTATGTATCCTTAGCAAGTGATAAAGAATCAAGGCATACTGCTTCGAAAACACGTTTTTTTTTTAAATTTCTAGGTTTAGCACCTTCTTACAAACGTCATGGTACCTTTCAGAAGTTCAGGGCGTTCCCCTTTCAGAAATGACTGCATATGTCGTTTGTTTTCATTTTTTACAATCAGTGGTTATCCTTCAGTCACCCGATATTGAGATGGGCGTCACTGCCTTTCTTGAAGACATGTTTGACATCGCTAGAACCAACACCCCTGGTGGTGGTGGTGGGGATGATGATGATGATGATGTGTATGTTTGAGTTTGAGTTTGGGTTTATTCAACCACGTGACAAGTACACGAAAATACACTGTATACGTGGTTTGGTGCGAAGGGAAAAAAGCTGCATTTCACAGCTTGACTGGCCCCTTCACCCAGAAAAATAATCTAAACTACAAATTTACAAAATATTACAAAACTTTCAGGCAGTGGAAAGCGACAATACAAAAAGAAACACGCATGTGGCCCATGACAGCAAATAATAGAATCACAACTCTAAAATACATACAAAATATCCATAACAAAGCAATGCATGAAAGAATAAAAACTGAATAACCATTACAGAAATCACCCAACATTCATTTACAACACAATCAGCACATCCGATTTAACATTTCAGTTTTAGACAATATACGAAGATTATCAGTTGTTAGTTTCCATTTGTTCTTCACACTTGGAAGGCGGTAACGTTGTGTTTCAAATCCATAGTTTGTGCGAGGACAAGGTACGTGCCAAGTCTCCGTACAGCGAGTAACGCGACTGGCAGGATTTGGTTGCAAGGTGGCCAAGGTGCGTAAAAAGATACTTCCTCTGCGTATTTCTGATTTAAAAGCTGACAGAAGCTGGTATTCGTAATAACAGGTAATTCTTAAAATTCTATATTTTGGAAATATTGAAGCAGTGTGTGCGTTATAGGATACACCTTCAATGCACCGCAAGGCATTTTTTTTTGTAACACGACCAGGTTCTTTAGAGATGCTTTAGAGCCTGTAGACCAGACCAGATGACAATAGTGTAAATGTGATGAAAAAAGAGCATTGTACACTAATATTTTTGTTTCACAAGTAGTATGTTCTGGCATCGACGCAACACACCTAGAACTTTACAAAGTTTGTGACTAATTTGTTCTGCATGGTAATTCCATGCCATGTGTTCGTGAAAATGGACACCGAGAGTTTTAACTGTTTGACAAAGTTTAATTTCAACGTTATTAAGTATTAGCTTGTGAGACGTTTCAAAAGACCTGGCTTTTGCACGGAACAGTACAGCCTTGCTTTTAGAGCAATTAATGTGTAGAGAATTTGCCACAGTCCAGGCATATATTTTATTTAGTATTTCATTAGCACAAACAATGAGGTCATCAGCCGTTTCTTCAGAAAAAAAATATACTAGTATCGTCCGCGTAGATTACATATTCTACAGAGCTGTCAATACGTACAATATCGTTGATAAAAATATTAAATAATAGGGGTCCCAAAATGCTACCTTGAGGTACGCCATTCTTAACTTTCATGGATGATGATAGCTCTCGATTGATTGATACACATTGTTTCCTATTAGATAAGTAGCTTCTTATTAAAGCCAAAACGGTACCGCGAACTCCATAACAGTGTAGTTTTTCTAGCAAAATATCATGGTTTATTCTATCGAAAGCTTTCGAGAAATCTAGAAATATTCCTATAGGGTAAGTTTTTTTTGCTTCTATAATTCTTAGAATCAATTCCTTTTGGTATAGTAAGGCACTTTCGGTTGAGAGGCCTGACTGAAAACCAAACTGTGACGGTGTAATAATGTTGTGTTTATAAAGAAATTTGATAACCGTATAAAAATAAGTTTTTCACACCCCTTAGAGAAAACTGGTAAAATCGAAATTGGTCTGTAGTTTCCTAAATTTCTTTTGTCCCCATCCTTATATATAACCGTTACTTTAGCGTTTTTCATTCTCTGAGGAAACAGCCCAGTGGTGAACACGAGATGTGTGCATGTGTGGATGAAAAATTTGTATCGGGCCGGCTATTTTAAGGAGAAACGCGCACGGCACTTAACTTCACAACTGGGTTTACTGAAAGATGTCATGCTGCTTTCTGGCTGGTTTCTTTTTAACTTTCAGCGGCCATCTCCCCGTGGCCAGTTTTATTGAAAGTCGTCACCTGCTCTTTTGCAGACGTGCCTGCAGATGACAGGAACTAATTCCCCCTGACCATGATGATGATGATGATTTGGAGGTGTTTTTGTGTGTATGAGCAGTCAGTGTCAGGTGGGCCATTTTAATGTGAAGTAACACAAGCAGTACTGAACTTGCAACTGTGTTTATTAAAAGCTGACACGCTGCTGTTTTATGCAAAAGGCTTAGAACGAGCGCACACACTCATCGTGAACAAAGACGAATTCGTCATTCCTACTTTACTGCGCTATTTTAACGGCTATATTCATGTGCACCAGCAAAAAAATTTTTACAACGAAAGAACAGAGAAGATACACTACACGTACGCACAGACACCCGACAGTGCAACTGCCGACTTATATCCTGCAGAAATTTGAGCATGGCCAATGTTTAAAAAATCACAGCATATCTACGGAATGAATGATGACGAGTCGGGAGAAGTGGCCGTCCGTACGTCTGTCCGTCAGTGTGCCTGTCTGTCTATCTGACTTACGGACGGATGGACAGACGGACGCATAGACGCATTGATGAATAAATGAACAGGCAGACGGACGGGCAGAATAATGGATGGAAGGAAGCACTGCGGAAAGACAGACGGACGGAAGCATGGGTGGACAGATAAATAGGCGGACTCAAGGACAGACAGACGCACCGACGAACGGATGGACATAATGAATGATGAGCTAACGAATGGACGGAAGCAGGGACGGATGGACAGACAGAAGATTGAACGAAAGCATGCACGGACTGAAATAGGGATGGACGGAGGGAAGCACGAATAGAAGCACGGACGGACGGGTGAACGGATGGACGCGCGAACAGTTGGCTACACGGACCGAAGGATGAACGTTTCGTCCCACTCATCATCATTCACTCATTGAATATGTTGTGATTATTTTACTACTCTGTTGTCCGCGAACGAAAGCTTTTATATACTATGTTGCATAAAGAAAAACACGAAAAAGCATGGTTATGATGTTGTAGAGGGCTCTGATTGTTATTTTCAGCAGTGCCTGGTTTTCGTTTTTGCTGCTTCTAGTTTTTTGATATTCTGGTGTCGATTTCACATTTTGCTGCTCCAATGAACGACGACTGGTTGCAGCGAGTTAACGTCGAAGCTTATTATCGAACATGAGTGCGTGTTCGTTGGGGATCTATCTGCATTAGTCGAGCAGAAGGGAACGAAGACAGCAGTGCATTGTCAAATGCTCTGTTTCACATAGGCGAAAACCGGAAAAGAAGTGTTCAAGTGATGCCATCAGCGCAAGTGAGTTTCTTATCGCAATAGCCATCTTGAAAGTGACGCTGAAAACCTTACAGCCATTAGCAAGAGTGGCTGTTTGAAAGCAAAACTGCGATTTGAAACTATACGAAACACCTATGACCCTTCTCCTAAATTACGTTGCATACGTGGTTGGTATTTCAGTTGTATACTGTTCTTTTTATAAAATCACGCTGAGGATCATGTACTATAAAACCGCATCCGTCGCGTCTATGACGGTAGCGGCTCTTGGCGCTTCGCGCTGAAAGTGATTTGCGAGCATAGAATCGATAAAAGTATACAATTGCAAAGCTTCGCCTGGGCCACAGACGCGTCCACGTACATTATGCTGTTGACTGCAAAAACAGCGTCCTTGACCGAGTAAAGAGGGTGTTTTACCCGCTAGGATTTACGAACGTGAAACGCACCCACTTGTGACCGGTCGTGGCCAAGATATCGACTATTCGTAGATGCTTTCGTGCCCTCTAGCACAACAACTTGAGCGGCTACTGAAAGTTTTCGCTTCTGCAAATAAAAGAAAACGATGATACCCGGCATGCATCCAAATTGAATTTAGGAAATGGTTTATTGCCTTTGTGTTCGATTTCTCATCGCAGAGTTCATGCTGGACCATGCTCCTCCCCCCACCTTTTTCTACATGAAAGTATTTAATGCCAGAGTCTACCACGGCTCCATTGACGTATTTCCGTCGCGTACATGACGTCGTAAAATATATGTAGACAAATTTCAAAGACAAAAGTGAGAACCGAAAGTTTAGGTAAGGCACATCCAACCAGCGACCTCCCAGTCGAAAGCGAGTGGCGCAAACTACTCGACCAAAGAGTTACGTTCCACAGAATGTTAATGAGAAACAATTTATACACACAATGTACCATTGTAAGTTTTCAGAGCTCGGAGGCTTCAGCGCGTTTTCTTCATCAGTAGCCTGATTGCGCTAAGGGCGCGTTGGGCATAGCGTTCCTGTATATGCTACCTCTAGGTAGCATATACAGTAACTCTAGTTGGGCACTCACGCTTTAAATGTGGTCGTCCCGCTTTACCCTGTTGCACTGCTTGCATTGTGATGCGAGCAGTGTATGATGCGAGCAATAAAGTGCGAAACGAGCAGTGATGCGAGCAGTGCGATCATCCCATATATACCAAATTTGGTATTACGGGACGTGAGTGGATGACAAAGGTATGATACTGGTGTAAACATGATAAACATGAGATGCGTGTCATGTAACAACAGGACTACATGCTACGCTCATGAGGCGCTCGCGGCCGTTTCGCTAGCTTCACATATACCAAACTCAATATTACGCGACGCCAATGGATGACGAAGGTGTGACTGGTGCAAACATGATAATTATGAGATGCGTGCATGTGAGAACATGACTACATGCCATAGTCAGACGACAATACATTTCAACGGGACGCGGTGCGTGTGCTCGCCGGCGTTCATTTCGTCGCGTCACGCCGGCATTGCCACGCCAGGCGCCGGTCCTGCCATTTACTCGCACGCCGCCGCGCTGCGTTGCTTTGACGCATGCGCGTTTCAGCGCGTCCGGCGCCCCTCCGTCACGGAAAGAGGGAGGCGCAGTGTTCTGTAAGTAACGCATCGGGGTGAACTGCAGCATGGATTCGCTCGCAGGATTTCAAGCTGGACGGTTGTGCCCTCGCGATCTCCGACTTCAGCGTAGCTCCCGCCGACGGTTCGCCCTCCGCGGTCTCCTGAAGCCGTGCAGCTCTCGCATTGTGGCGCCCCGCCCTTGGACTGCTTCGACCGGATCCCCACTTTCCTATCTCCTTGTTTTTTCTCTCGCTTGGCTGGCTTCTTCTCCGTCTATTTTCCTTCTATTCTTTTTATCCCTCCTTCCCCCCACCCCTATAAGGCACTGCGCCATGTCGCCTGAAGGCAGACAGAAATTAGGTGCCTTTTTACTCTTCATTGTAACCACTACCACCACCACCACTGCAGCATGTCACATTTCGCGCCGGTTGGCGTCGGGCTGCGCCGACGGACGCTGGTCGCGCCGGGCGTCAGACTCTAAATGCTCGCGTTTTGCTAATGTAGCGTCGCTGTGCCCAGCGTGCGCGCGCGTCAACGCTACATTAGAGTATATTGGGCCCTTCATGATGCAGTCGGGGCCGTTTTTCTAGCGCCACATATACCTAATTTGGTATTATGTCAGGTGAATAGATGACGAAGGTAAACGACACACTCAAACATGATAATCATGACATGAAAGTCATGTACGGCATCATTTTACTTCCACCTCTTAACGCAGTGCTGATTTATTTATTTATTTATTTATTTAGTATACCTCGAAATGATATTAGCGATGTCTTATTTACGTTTAAAGACATTATCCGGTCGTTACACTAGGATTCAATAAGGTTAAGGTCGTTTTGAAGTATAGTAATATCGGTAGGGTTTTTTATTGGACGGTACACGACGCAATCATCTGCAAACAGGCGAATATTTGATGCAATGTTAGCTGGGAGGTCATTTATATAAATTAAGAAAAGTAGGGGTCCGAGTACTGTGCCCTGTGGGACGCCAGAGATTACGGGAAGATGGTTAGATGAATGGTTGTCAGCGTACACAAATTGTTGCCGATTAGTCAGAAAACTACGAATCCAGTTGAACGTCGATGTATTAGTGTTTAAGCAAGAAAGCTTGAGGAGTAGCCGTTGATGCGGAACTTTGTCAAATGCTTTTTCAAAGTCTAAAAAGAGGGCATCGGTGGGTATATTTAGGTCAACGCTAGAACTGATGTCATTGTAGAATGAAGTAAGTTGTGTGTCGCAGGATAATCCTGAGCGAAACCCATGTTGACTATGATGAAAGAAGTTGTGGCGGTTTAAGAACTTGATGGTGTTTGAGTAGATCACATGTTCCATTAGTTTAGAGCAAATTCTAGTGAGCGAGATGGGACGATAGCTGCTAGGCTGGGATGGAGGGCCCTTTTTAGGGACTGGAACAATCTTACCCACTTTCCAGTCTTCCGGCACCACTCCTGAAGACAGTGATTGCTGAAAAATATGGCATAATATCACACTGACAATGGGTTGTGTGTTCTTTAACATTTTAGCGTTGATGCCATCGGCGCCACAATAAGATGTAAGCTTTAATGAGTCGATTAATTTAGCAATGCCCTGTTGAGAAAACGTGATGTCCGGCATCATGTTGTAATCACGAGGATGGAATGAAGGTAAGTTGCCGTTAGGTTCGATAGTGAACATGGAAGAGAAAAAATGATTAAGTTGTTCGGTGGCTTCATCGTCGGGGATCGGAAGGTTAGGATTATCAAACAGTGCCAGTGGTTGGGAATTTCGAGGGTTGATAACGCTCCAAAATTTCTTCGGATTATTGGTCAGCATGGCCGGCAAAGTCTGTGAGTAAAAAGAACGTTTTTCTTTCATAGCATGCGTGCTAAATGCTTTTTCTGCAGCGTAGTAGTTGTTCCATGCAGAAATGTTATTAGATCGTTTTGCTGATCTAAAAAGTCTTTTCTTTTTATTATTGAGTCGTTTTAGTGTAGCTGTGAACCATGGGGACGTCTTTTTTTCGGTGACGGTAATGGTGGGCACGTATTTTATGAACAGGTCATGGATTTTATTTTTGAAGAGCAACCAATTAGTCTCGACAGAGCGCTGCGAAAAATCGGCTAGCAGGCAAGTAGCGAATTCTGCAAACTCATTGTTTAGGGCGGAATAGTTTCCTTTGTTATACAATGTTATCGTTTTTGTTATTTTAGACGAGCGTGTTAGTTGGCAGAGGTGGGTACCATGAATCACTGAATGGTCACTTAAGCCAGGCAAGAACGTCATCTTGGAAACCTTGTTAGGCTCGGAAGTGAGGATAAGATCTAGGGTGTTGGAGGAGGTAGAATTTTGACGTGTGGGTTGAGTGACGAGTTGCGTTAGTCCAAATGTTAGGCATGAGTTGACGAAATCGCTTTCAGGACCGTGTTTGGCGGCTGTGCTTGCCAGATTATTCCACGAAATTGCTGGAAAATTAAAATCACCGAAGTGAAGTATCGGATAATGACGGAAAGCTTTAGTTACAGAGTGAATAGCCACGTGGAAATTCGGTACAAAAAGGGGGTCAAGACCGGGAGGGCAGTAACAAACTCCAATTATCGTGGGGGATAAGAAGCATTGCAGAGAATGAACGTGAGTTCTAAGCATGAGGACACACGAATTTCTGTACATTGAAGGCTTTTATGACTGCCTATCAGCACTCCACCTCCACGTTTGTGAGTGCGGTCACGTCGAAAAATGTTGAAGTCCGGGAAATATTGTAGCAGCTCTGAGTCTGCTATTGAAGGGTTAAGCCAAGTTTCGGTTATTATGAACAAATCTGACTCTGAAGAGCTAATTAGATTTTGTAAGCCATCAGCTTTCGGAATAATGCTTCTAATATTAGCATAAAAAAGGAGAATGATTTCCTGGTTGGAATAGTACGGCTGGGGCCTATGTGTTTAACGGACGCAGAACGACTTTGTTAGTCTTATGATCGTAAATGAAAGTTTTGTTGCCAATGATAAGCTTAACGTGACGGAGTTTGTAAGGTTGCTGCTGTGCCCTTCCAAACTCACCGAGAAGTTTTCTGGCTTTAAGTGTGTTAGGTGAATAGTCCTCCGATATGCGATAGTTCGAACCTTTTAGCTTGCGCCCACTCGACAGTACGTTCTCCCTAACCTTAAAGTGTGCAAATTCAATGATGACTGGTCGGTTTTTGTTAGCATTATATTTACCTAAACGATGAGCCCTTTTTATATCCATTGCGTCAAGACTGATTTCTAATTCTTTGCTACAAAATTGGTTCACAGAGGCTTCAAAGTGACATATCAACATTTCTCATTCATGCTTTGCATTCATCTATTCTCAGTGTACGCGGGATCTGGCAATTTTTTCGTGGAAGTGTCCCTAGAAAGACAACCATCGTCAAAAGACTATTGTCTTTATTATAGCATGGCTGCGGTTAGCACGCACACCACGTATATCAATCACTATGTGGGGTTTCGTATGACCCGAAGCTGCTTCAGAGCGGGGATTGCTCAAACTCGGAAGTCAATTGCAGTGCGCTAGATCTTTCATGTCTAGAATATTGCAGATCCTAACATAAGGGTCATACGCAGCAGCCAAAACTACATTAAAATATTTTGTTGATCAGTGAGTCGGACATTATTAGTCTAAATATGTGCACGAAAGGAAGCCTTGTAGCTGTCTGATTATTGAAGGGCAGGTACTATAATATTGAAGGCGACCCGCTATAACTCCGTGAGCAGTGCCCCTCCGTCAACTTCTTGGACCATTCACCAGGTTTGACAATTTTGGGCAGACAGGTGCAATGCGTACACTAAGCGGTCATGATCACGTCTGCCGAAATTTGCAACGCTACGCGCCGCAGAAATAGGTCAAATTTCAAGGTGAACGCTGCTCCCCCTCCCTTATACCGGCGCGCGCCCAGGGAATGAGGGCATGACGTGCGCGTACGAATGGCCCTACGTACACGGCAATGCAGTGACGTTGGTCCTCTACGTAGACGACTCTGCTCTGACGTTGCAAAGAGTGGCAAGTGACATGGCGAGAATTATTTAACATGGCCTGCGTAGTTTGTGTAATTCGTTGCTTGAAAAGTATAATAAAACTGTAGATAAATAATGAAATACAATAAGACAGTATGAGCGTATTTTTTTCAATTTTCTCCCGTAAATTGCAACGAGATGCGGGGCTAATGTGTCGCCGTTTCGCGTGTGTTCATGTACCAGTGGTAAGCGCATCGAACAGATGACCGCCGTGGAACGTTCCAACGCGTTCGCGCACTCATTTTTTGTTCATCTATTCTACCGCGTCTAAGCCAGCGTTTCCAAACCATCCCGCAGAAATAGGCAGAAGACCACAAGATAACGCTTGTCGACAAAGCAACACCACTCGCGTGGTCGGGGGTTGGACTTGTTTCGGCACGTCACGCGCACGTGACTTCTTAGGCAGATGCCGGAGAGGGTGGGGAAGAGATTTAGCCTCTGAAGGCTACGCGGAGGAGCGGCAACGGTTTCGAGCTCGCCCCCTCTCACCCTCGTTTCGCGCCGCTTCAAAAAAACCCGTTTTCTCCCCTCGTGATGAACCAATTCAAAAAATTTTTGTGGCAAAATGTTTCCATCGGACACCCAACAAATTCCACTAACTAAAATTTGGTATGGGGCCTGGTGAGTGGCTCTTTAAGCAGTGTATAGGCTCGTGGTTTTCCCGTTGTAGAGTGCCAAGTACTCAAAATTCCTAAACATTTTTTCCAAACTAAAGTAGTGCCAGTTCGACTGGTGGTGTCATTGATTGGCGGATTTGGAGTGGCCAACGAACTCTGCGCCGGAGAACTCCAATCTGGCGGAGGGCAACACAAGGGAATCTACTAATGGAACACACGCCCTTCCTCTGGAGAAAATGACAGGGTCAAAATGGAACGCGATGCGCGCGTCTCTCTTTTTGCTTGAGTGGGCACGCTGGGCACAGCGACGCTACGCTAGCAAAACGTGGGCTCTGACCAACACCGCCTAGACTATTGACAAGGCCCCTCCAGGGAGAGCGTGACGTCACCCTAGTTGCCCACCTGCACCCCGGCCGTCGTCGCCACTCGTTCTCGTTATATCTGCTGTGGGCACTCATTGAAAGCCGGTGTTTCTTTTTTTGTTCTTTTTTTGTTCCTAAGCGGTCTGCATTTGTTTACGCCTGCCTATACACTTTAGTGATCAAACTGTATTAGTCAGAAATGCATTTGTAGAAGTGGTTTCATTAGGACGAAAGGCTAAAACCATCCTACCTCATTTCTTGTTCAAGGTTTTGATTTTTCTGTCAGCTGCCTTTTTTGTGCGGTGCTTTGGATGGTGTCATTTCGAAGTCTACAAAAGTTGTTCAGAGCGACATTTGTTGCAACACGCACTACATGCCGCACGATAGTCTCAGAGGTATGGCCATTTTCACAAGTCTCTAGCTCAACATCTCCTAGCAGTGATGTGGTAATGGAGCTTACAATGCAACGTTGGTTGTTCGACGCGAGGAACGCCTTTGCATTTTCTCTCTTGGTGAGCTTTTCGAGAACAAGCGTTGTCACCAGCACCATGTGCACAGTACATGGCTGCGGAAACTTTAAGCTTCCTCTTGACAAGTTGTCAATCATTGTGTTACCTTCCACATCTATGTTCCTGCTCTCCAGGACGAGCACGCTGCTGCAAAATGCGCATGACAGCTTCTTCAGAGCTGAATGAGCACAATATCTAGCGATATAAGCAACGACCTCCATGTCATGCTTTGGGTTGGAAATTTCATCATTTGAGATGTGAACAGAGAAGTTATGTTGCGATACTTCTGTGTCACTTTCGCTGCTGATGTCTGGCTGCGGAAGCATCAGCAGCTTTTGCAGACGAATTTTCTTTTCAGACTCCAGAAGCTGCCTCACGGAAACATGATATTGTGTACCAGCAAGCTGACGGTAGCGACCGAAGCGATCTTCAAGAGTGTCAGTTTGAAATTTTCCCAGCAAGACTTACTTGAACTTCAGTTCTTCTAAACAGTACCGCAACAGCTCAACAAGGGAGTAGCAAGTGAGTCTCAACGCAGAATGTGTTTCCCTTGTCAAGCAGCCACGGCTCATGTTGACGCTGCTCCAAGCATCCAGCCAGTCTACCATGCCACTAAGGAAAACCAGCTGTTGATCCGCCGTAGAATTCATTGGATTTTGAAGGGTGTCGTTCAGTCGGCGACCTTTCGAAGGGGTCTTCACGTTGACAATTTTCCACCACGTCGATATGATGTTTATGAAGAGAGCTGTTGAACTGGCACATGTGGTTTCAAGGGCATCGCCACGCGTCTCAAGTGCGTTTGATACAAACGGAATAATGACAATTAACACTAACTTTACATTTTGTCTCTCCATAGGTGTCGGATTGATTGCCTTGGAATTTAGCTTGTAGCCAAGCTTGAGAAGCGATGTCTGCTCCAATGCATACAGCTGCCGTACGGCTTCAAATGATGCTGCTTTCATTCTGGGCGGCCCGTCGGGCAATATTCCTTACAGGCTCACTTCAGGAAAGTAAAAGCATATTCCTTCGTTTTTTTGATTCATCCAGTTGTTCCTGATGCATTTCAGTATGTGCACAGGGTCTACGACATAAAACAGAGGCCGATTGTTGTCGGCTGGATGAGGATATACAATGCTTACTTCCTGTTTTTCTGAGAAAAACGACATCATTTTTCGGTTGAGGGAATTGTTGTCAATAATTACAGCAATGACCCTGAGGCCCATAGATTCCACTTCTAAAATTACTTTCTTGCAGAACTCATGTAGAATTTCGGCGGTCATTTTAGCAACAGGAAGAATGTGAAGCACATCTTTGTTTGATGACAAGAGCGACTGAAGCATGCAAACATGAGCGGTTGTGGCTGCCTCTTGAGAATTGGCTGCAGATCCAACTATGCTGCCCCCTTTATAATCAAAGTATGGCTTGATATGAATTTCATCAACCATTAGCGTCACCGTCTTTTCGTGCGGCTGCATGCACTTCACTCTTTCTAGAATGTAGGAGAGGAAGTTCGCTTCGTTTTGCTCCTTCAGTGGATCGCCTCCGTACTTGGAACAAACGCGGCGCAGGGTTGAAAGATGGGGTAAAGTCAACGTCGAGGCTGATCTGGCAAAGTTATAGGCGTGCGGGAATATGGAGTGCAGGATGCTAGAAAACACTAATGTATCAGCACTGTAGCGACGAATGGGGGCAGCGAGTGCGAGAGATATTTGCTCATTTAGCAAACGAAACAAAGCACTGTGTTCTTCGGTCGGGTCACTGTCTTGGGACAGTTCATCCAATAAGGAGCCGATATGCTGCAACACTGACGCTGTTTTCGATGAACTTGCTACTTCAGGCGTCTCAGTCATGTGGTTTTCCAGCTGCTGGAGCAGTGAGGACAACGTCCGGATGTCGCGCACTGCGTCTGGAACTGCGCCTCTGCAAAGTAATGAAACCAGCTTGATCATACCTGCTGAGACTTCAAGTGAGAGATCAGCAAGCACAGTGACGGAAAACCTCACGTGCGGTGAAGGATTATCTTCGACGTGGAGAAACATCACACAACGATCGTTGGCCTTGATGGTCCAGAAATCATTACTGCATACAGCAGAAAGCTTGCCTCTTAAGTGTTCGAAAGAGGACACAGCATTTCTCTCCTCTTCGCTTTTTTTTGCGCATATAGAGTCCTTAATCGCTTTGCTCAAGGCCTCGTCTTCCATTCGAGCTCGTTTCGAGACAGGAGATTCTCGACGATTGCGATTCGTGCTCAGGTAGGACGGACAGTTCGGAAACACCGATGGTATAGCATGTGACACTAGGCGCACCCTCTCGCTGTCGACTGTCAAATGTCCGTCCCGACGCTGCGTCGAAATGTGACAGCTTTGTGATGAAGTCAGCCTCGAGGAAGTGGAGTTCACAGACCTGCGCCAAGCATAACAGTGACTTCATTACTTTCATACGAAACGGGCTAATGGGAACTTTGACACGAGCCTGAGTATTTCTGTTCTATTTTACCGCACTGCCCTACCTGAAGCGCGACAAAACTACCATCACCACTCACGATACTCGCTCCGTTCAACAGTAACAAAGCTAGAACACCAGTAATGGGATAGAGCCGGTAAGACAACAAACTTCAGCAGTTTCTCACCTTGGAGTGTATGCTTGGTGTGAAATCCTTTCGCGGAATGACTTTTATCCAAGACTTCTTCCGAGCTTCATCCCTGGGGAATGTGAAAACCCGCACTTTGGGACCACTGTCGTAATTGCCGCGGCACCCGGGAACACAACAACGTCCCATGTCGCACTGATCGATGTGTAATCACATACTCACAAATACAACATCAATAAAATAGGACAAGTGGGAACGGACGAAGACTCAGAGCAGTGCGATGCAGCACCAAGCCTAACGCAGTCTAACCAGCGAAGCAGGTAGCAATGAAAGGCAAACCTGTCGTGGCTTGTCCGCCGTTCGGGGTAAAAAAGTGCGCGGGGTGACCAACACCACCACCTGAGCGACGCGTCCTCGACCACTGGACAGTCGGTGATATGTCAGGGGAGGGGTTGAGGTTGCCACCCAGGATCCGACGAAGGACGACTCTTGCGACGCGTCTCACGAACAAGTAGAAGATGCGTTTAATTTACATATTTGCAAGAGAAGTACATTGCAACGAGAGCGTACAGACGCGCCTTTCCATCACAAGGGCCCAGAGCACACTCGAGACGAGCGGGCCAGCGAAGTCCAGAGAGAGAGCACAGCGCACTCCCGACACGCTCCTTTTATAGCCGTCCGTGCACGCGCTAGACGCCGACTGTGTGTCCCAGCGACGCTGATGTGCATTTCCTGCGGCGCACACAGACGCCTCCCGCATTCCTGCAGGACGCGGACAGCGTTTGACCGTTACGCCGATGAGCGTCCCTTGCAAGCCAACTCCTTGCTGTGCCGGTCATAACATCGGACAACCAGCGTGACGTATGCCGTTTGGAGAGAGGGGTATGAACGGGCCTTGTGAATAGTCTAGGTGGTGTTGCTCTGACGCGAGGCGCAACTGACGCGACCGGCGTCCGTTGGCACGCCCAAAGCTGGCACTGTTTCAAGGCGCAGGGCGCTTGCGACTTCCAGTTGAATTTACCCATTTTCGCGGAGTAAAAAAATTGGCAGCTTATCCACGGAGTGAATGATGGAGAGTGGGGCGAAGCATTCGTCCGTCCATTCTTTCTTGCTTCCGCCCGTCCATGCGTCCGTCTGTGTGACCGTCTATGCGTCCATCCGTCCGTCCGCGCGTGCGTCTGTTCGTGCGTCCATCCCTGCGTTCGTCCATGCATCCGCCCCTGCGTCCGTTCATGCGTCTATCCATGCATGTGTCTGTGTGTCCGTTCGTCCATCTATTCAACACTCCAAGTACCACCATCTCGCATCTTTTCATAGTATATTCCCCATATAGACGCACCGCAATCCAGCGGACATTCCAAGGACTAAACGAAAGGTGGCACACGCACACTTTCTTATGGCTTGCGCTTCGTGTCTACTTCCCACCTTTAACCATTTCGAGTTCATGGTATATACTGGCTTTTTGCGGAGTGGGCGCGGAGGTGAGCGGTCGCATGTGACTTTGGCTCCTGCAAATTTTCCTCTTGTGGCTAACTGATCACTCCAAACGCCCCGAATACTTGACTGGACCTATATGTGAGTGTTACCGACGCTTCCTGTGATACTTTTTCAATACTAAGACGTTTTTTACGCAAGCCGCAGCCCTTTTAGGGCTGTCGGCTAGCAGTATCGCTGCTAGGCCTACCTCTCCCTAGCATGAGCGCTGGAACAGGGCGCGACGCAGCCGGCGTCGATGGTGCGCGTTCCTGGCGCGCGATCCACGAGAGCCTCACAAGACAACGCCAGCATCCTTCGTCACCACCAAGCCATGCAGTGGCTCAGGAGCGCCAATCAAGAGCAGCACCGAAGCCCCCACCACTGCCGCGCAGTGATTACAAAATCATATTAAGAGTCCGTGGAGGTTTAAACTGTGCTGTGATACATCCATGCGTCCTCAGACAAATAATCCTCAAGGCGGCGGGTCTCCCAATCTCTGACCGCACCAGTTCTGACCAAATACGCGTCAACTCCATCAACCATACCGTTCTGATTAGCACACCAGACCTGGATCGTGCCGACCTCTACCATGGCATACGGCTCTTGAACTTCAACGGCACCCCTCATGAAGTCGCCACCCATGTCGCTGATCCCGTCGATACCTGCAGAGGAACCGTTCTCCTGCCTTCCGATTACTCGGAAGACGAAATCATCTCGACCCTCCGCCGATGCAACCCAAAGCTGACTATCGGAGGTGCACGACGCCTGGGCAGCACTGAAACCATTCTAATCATATTCCAAGGCAAAATCGTTCCTTACTACGTCCACTACGACGGCTGTGCACTTCGATGTCGTCCCTTCAGGCAAAAGGTTGAAGCCTGCACACGGTGCCGTCAGATTGGTCATCGCCAAGACGTCTGCACCAACACCAGTGACACACTTTGTCCCAAATGTGGACTAAAAGATGCACCTATGGACCACGAGTGTGACCATGTTTGTGTTGTGTGCAATGGAAACCATGAAACAGGTTCATCGCTGTGTAGACAACGATTTAAGCCGCGCCCTACACGGTCCATGGAAAAGCAAGACCCACCCATCCACCGATCTCCTAGTCGCGAACAAACTCACGGTTCAAGCCAGCGGAAAAGTCGAAGCAAAAGCAAGGAACGCGGGCGGAAAAGTCGAAGCAAAAGCAAAGAACGCGGGCGACGCTCCAGTGCCAGCAAAAGTAAAGATCGCGGTCGTCGCTCCGATTCAACGACGCAAGACGGCGCCTGGCCAGCCCTATCACCAAGCCCTGCTCTCAACAACTCTTCGGTCAACTCACACCAGGTAGGCTGGGCTAAGTCAGCCTCTTCTAGCTGCTCCTCAAATCACACCAGTAACAACGACTCCACCCTCTTTAAAGAAAATGCAACCCTAAAAGCTGAAATTCAGAGGCTTAAATTACAACTCGAGTCTTTTCACTTATCCGCTACTACCACTCAAATTGATTCTCGTCCTCCTTCCGCATCAACCACCCAAGCCCCTCCCTCTCATTCCGCCTCTTCCATGTGCCATTCATCAGCCCCACCTGAACCCTCTGCACATTTGCCCATGGACACTAGCCCCTGTGCTCAACGCGAACCACTTCTCCCTCCCCCCAGCAAACGTAAAACTCCGAGCACTCCACGATCAGAAGAATCCCTGGAGGAGACAGTTTTAAATTATAATGACAGAATAACCGCATTAGAAACTAAATTTCATAATATACTCACCGCAGTTGAAAAACTCAGTGCAGATTACGCAGCCAAACATGAGGCACTCGCCAAATTTATGGACCTTGTGCAAGCTCATATCCAACAAACTACAAGTTGGATAGCTGAAGTTAGTGCCAATAATCCTAGCATAGCACCACTTTCCACCTCAGCACCAGCTTCGCTTAACAATGGCCAATAACCCGACTCGCTCCGAGCTTCAGGTTTGGCAATGGAACTGTAGGGGGTTCCGAAAAAAGAAAGCACATCTGCAACAGTTCCTTGCCTCCCGTTCTAATCTACCCGAAGTCATTGCCCTCCAAGAAACTCACGGGCCAGTCAGCTTCCCAGGTTATAATGTCCACCAAACTAAAAAGCTGTCCCGGCCTGATACGGCAATTCTTACTCAAAAACACCTCACTGCAAATCACTCCCACTTCGACGGCGTCGATATAGAGCATGATTTTTTGGAGATTATTCCTCATAAGAATAACACATCTGCTCTTTACCTTCTGAATGTCTACAGCCGCCCTCGAGACAAACATCACCGCTTTGACTCCCTTTTTACTCAAGCCATTTCCGCTGCCAAAGACCATCCCCTTTTAATTCTTGGTGATTTCAATGCACCCAACCCGTTGTGGGGTCACACTGTTTCTACTCCTAAGGGCAGAGCCCTGTGGATACACATACAAGACCACAGACTCACGCTACATAATGACGTCGATGCACCAACCAGGCTAGGAAACAGCGTATCGAGAGATACCTCTCCCGATCTTACCCTTACACGCAGAATTCAGCACGTTACATGGAGCAACTTGCAAGTTAATCTCGGTAGTGATCACTACATCATTACTACTACAGTACATTTCAAGCACAAACCCTTCGCACCTAAGCCAATCAGTCACACCAATTGGGACAAATTTCGAGAGGCCCGCCAGATATCAGCTCCCAGAAACATCCAAGACATCTCAGAATGGGTGAAGCAACTTCACTCAGATGCTGGGGTGCATACTACAACTTTGCCCCCCGAAACCCCCCTCACCACGGTTGATGCCAAGCTTTTACATATGTGGGAAGCCAAACAGTCTCTCTTGAAGAGATGGAAAAAAGGACGGCACAACCGAAAGCTAAAACTCCGAATAGCCAAGCTTGACCTGCAGATCCAGGAGTACGCCACACAACTGGCCTGCCAGCAATGGGGCCAGGTGTGTGACAGCATGCAAGGAAACCTTGACAGCAAACGCACATGGCAACTACTGCGCCACCTCTTAGACCCTACCACATCACGCACACATCAAAACCAGAGCATAAAGAAACTTGTATATGCTCACAAAAACGATCTAAACGGACTCTTCGACGACCTCCGCGATAAACATCTGCCTCCTGCTCAGAAGTATAACACACCAAAGTACACTGGAAAGCCCAACGAGTTATTGAGCGCCGCTATCACGGAAGCAGAGGTTCGGCATGCTATGGCCACTCTGCGCACAACGTCAGCACCAGGCCCAGACCACATTAACAACAAAGTACTTCGCAATCTGGACGACAACTCCGTCACGGCAATCACAGATTATTTCAATCACTGCTTTGACACTGGCACCCTTCCAAGTTCCTGGAAGGATGCCAGGGTAATTTTCATTCCAAAGCAAAACAAACCAGTGAACACTTCCAATCTCAGGCCTATTTCACTAACTTCTTGTCTTGGTAAAACGCTTGAACACGTTATACTCAACCGTCTGAATAAATACATGGAAGACAACAATGTTTATCCACCAGAAATGGTGGGTTTTCGAAAATCTCTGTCATGTCAAGATGTCATGCTTCGACTGAAGCATGATATCATTACACCCAACAGCAGCCTAGATACGCAAGCAATCTTGAGTCTGGACATCCATGGAGCTTTCAACAACGTTGCTCATTCCGCCATCCTCCGCGAGCTTAATCTCATAGGGGTTGGCGCAAAGACATATAACTATATAGCTACTTTTTTAGCCAACCGTACCGCAACCATACACATAGGCGCAGATCAATCTCAGTCTTACGCTTTGGGAAGTTACGGCACGCCCCAAGGGTCTGTGCTGTCACCGTTTCTTTTTAATGTCTCTATGATGCCGTTGGCGCAAGCATTGAGATCTATCCCTGACCTCAAGTTTTCACTCTACGCCGACGACATCACTCTTTGGATGACTGGCGGCTCCGATGGAGAGATTCAAGACACCCTGCAAGCTGCGGCAAATACGGTTGTGGCACTTACAGGGTCTATGAATCTTTCATGTTCCCCACAGAAATCTCAGCTACTTCTCCTACCATCTCACAGAGGGGGCGAAAAACACATATCCAATATACAGGTAATTCTAGATGACGTACCAGTTACTCGAGTGGATAGGATCCGCGTGCTCGGTTTACACATTCAAAGCAATCGGCTCAACACATACACACTAAAGACACTTCACACCACCGTTGATCATACCTTGCGACTTTTGGGTCGGGTCAGTAATAAACATGGCGGACTAAAGGAGGCCGAACTCCTCCGCTTGGTCCAAGCCTTCGTTATCAGTAAAATAACTTTTACAACGCCTTACCTACACTTTCTTAAATCAGAATCCGACCAGATAGACATCCTTTTACGCAAAGCGTATAAGTTCGCTTTAGGGGTGCCTATACGGACCTCCACTGAAAGGCTTATGCGTACTGGCACCTTCAACACCCTTGCTGAACTAGGAGAAGCCCATATTGCATCTCAGTATAACAGACTTTCTAACACCGTGACAGGCCGACACATTCTACAAACCCTTTCTGTCACTCCGGCATCCATCACTAAGGTCAAGTACACCATTCCACACCACATACACGAGAACCTATACATTCCACCACTTCCAAAAAACATGCACCCTGAGCACCAGAAACAGCGCAGGATGCAGCGCGCGAGGGCCCTCAAAAAACAATTCTCCTCCTCCAATGATGTGCTCTATGTTGACGCCGCCGATTACGGAAACAGGCATCATTATGCAATATCGGTAATCAACTCTCACGGCCAGGTCGCTGCGGCCGCCTCCGTTCTTGCTTCTTCTTCGGAGGAAGCGGAAGAGGCGGCCATAGCCCTGGCCCTGACAATACCTAGTTCATCCGTTATAATCAGTGACTCCAAAACAGCTATATATAATTTCGGAGCGGGCAGGGTTTCTAAGCCAGCCCTTTCCCTACTTTTGCATCATCCCCTTGATCGACTTGTAGCACTAATCTGGACTCCCGCGCATGCGGGCCTTGCCGGAAACGAGGCGGCTCATGCGAGTGCCCGAGGATTCACAGTCCGGGCACACGCATCCGATGTGTCGCAATTCGCTACGAATGAGGCGCCATTTACAGCGCGGGATCGCCTTATTTCATTCCACGATATTTGCACACACTACCGTTTAGAGCGATTAACCTTCCCGCCACTCACGCGCAAATCTTCACGCAGGTGCGAAATTCTGTGGCGACAGCTGCAGACTCGCACCTTTCTTTCGCCTTACCTCCTACACCGCATTCATCCATCCTGTTATCCTTCCCCCTCATGTAAATTTTGTGCCTCCTCCACAGCAGACTTGAACCACATCATGTGGCGCTGCCCTAAGCACCCTCTTCCCCCATTCCTGAAACGCCTAATTTCTAGTGAGGAGCAGTGGGAGGCTGCCTTGCGCAGCTCGAGGCCCGCTATCCAGGAGGCCATCCTGGAGTGGGCTGAGAGGGTAGAGGAGGACTACTTCAAGTAGTTCATCCCCACCACACCCTTTCCTGTTGCCCCCTTCCCTTTAACAAGGGATAAATAAAGTTGTTCATTCATTCATTCATGGTATATACTAGTTCACTGTATTCATGGCACTGCGGCTCAACGCTCGCTAAACCTTTCTAAAACCAAGGAGCTTACGCCCAGCGAGTATAACGTAGCAACCTTTTCCTGTCAGATAGTGCTCAATGTACATGCCAATGGCTGCTAATGGAAAATGAGAGACAGGAGAATTCGGCTTTTACTTTCTTACGGCTTGAGCTTCGTATCTACTTCCCACCTTTAACCACCTCGAGTTCATGGTATATACTAGTTCATTGTATTCACGGCACTGCGGCTCAACGCTCGCTAAACCTTTCGAAGACTAAGGAGGTTACACCCAGCGAGTATAACGTAGCAACCTTTTCTTGTGAGATAGTGCTCAATGTGCATGCCAATGGCTGCTAATGAGGAATGAGAGACAGGAGCATTCAGCTTTTAGTTAATGCGCACGCTGCAAATTCTTTATTGTTCAACAACGCACAGAAGAAATCTCTCACATGTACCGCCTTGGAGGTCAGAATGTAACACTTGTTACACACTACGACTACGACTACAAGGGACGAACGAATGCCGCTTTAAGGAGCTTCGCCCCTGAAAGGTCACCACGCAATCACATCACCATGACGACAGATATTGCTAAAATCAGCGACGTCACTAGACGCCATCAGATGACACCATAGGGTTTCATACAATAATACCTAGAGGGGAATCTTGCGCTAGTGTCTACGCAGGCTACATCAGCGGCGCTTGTACCCCCCTGCGAATCATGAAAAGTATACATGCTTTGAATCTGGTTCGGATGGATAAGATTCTTCAGATTCGCGACGCTTCTTTTCCGAGTGTGAAACAAAGTGATATGAACCTATGTCTAATTGAACTTCACTTCATTTATTTGTATGCAAACTTTATTGCGAAAAAAAATTGTGTCCAGGCGGCAAAAGTGAAACCTGCGCAAACTTAGTTATAAGGGTATGCGTCGCTCTGCCATTGCGTTTCATATTTAGCATCAAGGTTTTATAAATTAATTTTTCCAACTCTTGAAAACAAACATGCTTGTTTTTCTCTCAAAAGTATGTATTATATATTTATGAAAATAACGGTACACGGTATCAAGTGAGAGACACTCATCGTTTCTTCTTCTCCGACGCTAGGTGCGTTTGTCTCAGTGACCTGCCACCGACGCACCTCTGGTTTTGTTGTGAAGTCGAGTTAGCAGAGTGTGACGCTGAGTCCATTTAGCTTCGTCGCAGTTATGCAGTCAATTTAAACGAGTTTAGGCAAAACAGTCTCGTGAAAAAACATGACGTTATGCAATACCCAGCACTGGCACGAGACGCTACATCTATACGCAGCGGTGAGTGGACGACGCTTCGTTTGAGCTGTGAAATACGACTCGTAAAGCTCCAACGTCGCAGCTAATCAAGAGACCTAGTGGTCTTCAGCCTCTTCGAATAGCAAAGGCAGTGCTTCAACGCTCTTCGCCGCACCCTACTACCCGCGCTGCGTGAAGAACAAAACTGAAACTGTAGAAAAATTACTGCAGACCGTTCGCCAGCTAACCCTATCCAATACGAAGCCTGTACTTCCCATAGTTCTCATGGAAGTTCACGATCGCAGCGCCAGACTCCTCTTTAGGGGTTCTTGTATGAAAACCTATGCGTGACACCGTCGCTCGGTCAATGGTGGGCCGATCTCAGAGGCGTCGTGAAGCCACGGGACGTGTAAAAAGATTTCTAGGTTTCGTGAGATGGTATCGACGTAGGCGATCACTTGATTGGGTCAGGGCAAGTGAAATCGGCCTCGTACCTTTGCTCCATTTACCCTGTGCAGTCGTTGTTCAAAGCGCAAAGCGATGGCCATGCAGGTTGTTTACCATCATGGTGGCCGAGGACGCCTGACGTTGCAGTCGGAGCATAACAGTTTCTATAAATACACTAGATGGAACTCTAGTGCTTGTGTCTATGGCAGCTGCAACGCATGGCGCTTCAGCCACCATGGGAATAATTGGTAGTTAGCGAATGTGCCTAAACTTTGTTATTCAAGCTCTCTTTGCCTTTCCATGGCCTGGAGACGCTGAAGATCCTGGAGGCCTGGAGAACATGAAGATCCGCAAATTTTCAACAGTTCCACTCAACCTTAACCTTCAATGCTCAACAATTTAAATCTATTCGCAAAGTTTGCAATGACTAATTGCTCTCGGTATAGCAAACGTGAAAACACACGAATAAAGGAAGCCACAACTTCGGTTGAAGCCGCAAGCGGGAACAAAAGCGAACCAGTGTACTACCCATCACTCTCGCCGTGGCTGAACAATCGGAGCACCCGAGTTCCCCTTAGTATTTTAGGGGAAACTTCCTGAGCCTGAGGACATGTTCACTTGCAATTTTTGACCCCCCAAAAGAAAGAGTACTAAGAAAGGCAGGTGGCAGTTGGAAGCACGTCGTCGTTTTGTTGTTATTTACACATCCACGGCGAAGCACGTCTTTTTTTCTTAGTTGTTGAATGCGGTGAGTTGGGCTGAATCGTGGCGCTGCGGTGGAAATCTTCCTCATCAACTCCTATGGTGGAACGCGTTTATGAGGGTCAGCACAACGACTTAGTAGAAAGAAAAAAATATTGGCCGCGCATGTGCGTTCTTCACTGCAAATGTCAAAGAAGATTGAATTCTACTGGCCGTAATACGCGAGTCCTTGTCACATCCGAGCGAGATATGAAGCTGGATGTGATATGGACGCTATCTGGCAGTGGCTTGGAAAACATGGGCTTCTGGAGAACACAGGACCACTGCCAGGTGGCAACACTGTATCGTCGACAGAAGGCCTTTTCTTGCATAGCGTCACATTTTCAGCGCAGCTTAACAGACAATAGGCTTTTAGAATTACGCACCGATGTAACTTCTAGCAAAGGAACACACCATCTAATACCTACGTAGATGTTGCGCCTGAGATATGCGTAATATTTGCTTTTTGATCGCCAATGTTCACAAGTATGAAAGCAGCAATGAATTCCACAATGCTGGGCATTCAGCAAGTGCTTGAAATTTAAACGAGATGGCTTAATCGCGTGACAGATGAACAGATGCCACCCCAGATGCCACCACATAGTCTGGCGACACTTCCCCAAGCATAAGCGCTATAAAAGTGCGTGTGAATCACGTTCGAATATTTCGGAAGAACATTAACTGGTTGATACACTCACTGTGATACAAATGACAGTGACCAAGCCCACCAAAGCGAACCCATCTGAAAAGCTTAGTTCCACTTGTTCACTCCCAAGAAGAACCACACTAGAACACAGCATGACGATTCGGCAGATCCCACATACCTTGAGAATCGGTGTTATGCTGAGTTTGCGGATGAAAGGTGACTGTGTTCTCATGTTTTCTGTTGTGCGAAACGTTATGAAGTGAAACTTGAAAATGTACCAGAGTTTATTGACCGGTAATATGTAACAAAATGTGAGTCTGGCAGAACGTGATCAGTGAAAACATTTTAACAGTTGTTGAGCTTTCTCGCGGAGTTCAGCGGCGTGACGCCACCAAGACAGTTCACTGTCAAGGTAATATTCCATTGGAACGCCTTGGTACCACACAGGAGTAGTTATTGAAATAGCGGGCCTCAATCTCGTGCACACAAAAACACTACACAAGCGCTACACCTGGAAGGAGCCTCGTTCATAGAAGCAATAAAACCTGGTAGAAGAGTAAAAGAACAAACAGACGTCACAGATTGCGAATAGTGTAACGAGGCATCACCCAGAATGAATAGATGCTTTTCATAATCCGCAAGTGCACTTCTCAGCGCTGCATACTTGCTCGAGTAATTGCGGCACTTGCCGTGCTTTAAGTGGAGACCAAGGAGGTTTAGACCTGTTTAGCGGAGACTCGGTACTATAGTTGAACGGCTTGGGGCTTGTCTACTATGCATGTTTATATCAAGAGAGTGGACTCTCTATTTTTAACGTAATAGAGTAGGCATTCCAAAGCTTAAACAGACTTGGCGATAGTTATAGCATGACAACAGCACGACGACAAAGCGACAAGAAGGACACGAGCGCTCGTGTCCTTCTGGTGTCTTTGTCGTCGTTCGGTTCTCGCGCTATAACCATCGTCATGTCATACCAACTAGCCAATACTGCCACACTTCTAAGTTTCAACAGGCTGTTTGGAGGCCCCGCCGCGGTGGTCTAGTGGTTAAGGTACTCGCCTGCTGACCTGCAGGTCGCGGGTTCATATCCCGGCTGCGGCGGCTGCATTTCCGATGCAGGCGGAAATGTCGTAGGCCCGTGTGCTCACATTTGGGTGCACGTAAAGAACCCCAGGTGGTCAAAATTTCCGGAGCCCTCCACTACGGCGTCTCTCATAATCACATGGTGGTTTTGGGACGTTAAACCCCACAAATCAAATCAATCAAATGAGGCTGTTTGCAGCAAGTGACCAGCCTCCATTAGTTGTTCACACTGCATAGCAGGAAAGCTAGCCTTACACTCTTGAAAAGGGTTCTTTGCATTACAAGCGGATCGTTGAATGGTTCCAACCCATCATAAAGGATTCACTCATAATTCTTCATTGTCATCAGCCACTGAATTTATTAGGGGAGTAGAGGGTACCTGGCTAGCGTTCTCGTATTGGTAACCCAAAGGGTATTCGCAACGGCTTTCACAAATAGCGCTCTTCCACCTATAGCGGAAACTGTGTGGTGCTTTCCCCGCCGGCTGGCGTTTTTTAGATAGACAGGTTCAATGATATGTTCGAAGTCACCCTTTCACACATCTGCGCATTCTTGGATGTTTTCTTGCTGTGCAACCTTTTCGGTGAACAGACATTCATAGTTTGGAGCTCATTCTTTTGTCCTGGTCCTGTCTTCACGTTTGATGAATTTCGCCCGAATAGCAAATTACAAACGTTGTATTTTTACCCTGTGACTGCAACAATTGCTAACCTGTGGCCTTTAAGGTGAGAACAACTGAAATATAATTATATATAAAAACTCTGCGCAGCCAGCTGGATTAATAGTAATAATTTCTGGTGGTCAACGCCCTGAAAAAGCCATATGAATTTTAGAGGCGCCTTCGTGGAGAGCTCCGGTAATTCACACCCCATATAGTTCCTTAATGCGCAAGCAAATGTGAGGACAAGGGCCTCAATTGTCTTCGTCTCCCTTGAAAATGCGACCGAAACGGTCGGGTCTTGATCATGGCCTGCGGGCCAGCAGCCGAGTGCCTTGGTCACTAAATCACCGGGATGAGTTACAGCCGGCCGGATTAGAACTGGATCGAAACGAAGTCGTGTCACGCGATGACGCCATCGTAACGTCGCAGCGCACGAAAAAATTGTGGAGTCATATGACATCATCACGACGTGACAGGATGTCGTCATCACACAAAATAGTCACATGATCAAGCATGGGCTGATCTCGGTTGTAATGCTGCAGGACCACGTGAGCTGTAGAGAGCTTTGATGGCGCTGATCGTGGAAAAATGTGTTATATAGCATGCAACCGCAATATAACTATTCTGCTACGTCCAGCTCTGACATTCGATATATGACAGTCTATACAATCTCGAATAAGTGGACTGTATACATGTCCAAACAGATCAATACAAAATAGAGTCAATTCAAGAAGGATTGTCGATGTGTTTGCGAGAGCACATGTGTAAAAACTGAAGCAACTGTGAGCGAGTGTACGGCTTTCGAAAAACATAAAAAATTGTGAACTACAACTTCATAATCTATACCAGATATCCTGCCTTGTGGGTGCAAAAAGTTTTAGACATATGTAAAAATAAATCTTACTACGTCAAAAATTAAAAGTTCTAGGTGTCTGAAAACGAAAAAAATGCATTCGCAGCCGACAGGATTCAAACCTGTGCGGGGAGACCCCAATGGATTTCGAGTCCATCGCCTTAACCGCTCGGCCACGGCTGCCCGACGCTTCCGTATAGATGTTTGCATATGACAAGAACCAACATTCCCTGATCATGATGACGTGCACGAGCGCATGTGTGCATGTGCGCATGTGGCGGGCTATTTTAATAAGCAACGCGCATGTGGTTTTCTCGCAAATAATGTCATCTATCTCTAATGATACCATATAGAATAGTTCTCGCTATCTTATGAACGAGGCAATATGACACTGAACCTGCTGCACTAGACGCGATCAATGAATTATGTAGCATCCATGATGCAACGGGGACCCAATTATCTGCTATACTTCTGTCATGGCGCTGAAGTTGAAACTGGATTTACAGAATAAATGACATACTGCTTTTTTGAAGATGGCAGGCTTGGAATTAGCGGTCATGCTTATCCTCAGAAACGGTACATTGGTCATTCCTATTTCTTCAATGTGGTGTTTTAATGGCTATATTGGTGAGCCATAGCCAAAGAGTTAGCAAGGCAAAAAAAAAACAGAATAAACGGCACTGTATATACGCGCGCCCCCCCCCCCCCCCCACACACACACTCTGCAACAAAAATACCGACGTTGAAATTGCCTCACTGTAAGTGTACCTTTTGAAAGTAGCCTTTAATAACGGCAATGTGACATTGATGAACAAATGAGCACCTTTGAAAAAAAATTGGCGTGCCTGTCTTGTTGATTGCGTTTGTTGAACCTCCGGTATTTTCCAGAATAGATTTTTGGTGTACTTAAGGTTATTACGGTAGAGGAATTAGTGCAAATGAAGCAAAGTGAACATTTCTTACGTTACTAAAAAAAAGAGATCCGCAGTCGACAGGCTTGGAGCCTGCGCGTGGAGACCCCAATGAATTTCAAGTCTTAACCACCTGGCCACGACTGTCGAGATGCCTCTTCCCACGGAAGGGATCAGTTCACGGATAAGCCGAGGAAGAGCTTTCGCAAACGGTCGAGTTTCGTCGACGAAAGTGCTCCTCGCGGATATTGCATTTTCAATCCTGTCACCCCTTTTGGTGACCTGAGTGTTGCGACAGCGTCTTGACCAGCGCGTCTCTGTGGCAGCTGTCTTCACGACTACCATGGCTGAGGATTCTCCACCATCCTTGGGCTACGCCATTCGAACTCCCGTCGCGTTCTCTGGCTCGCACATCGTCGCACAGGCGTTCGGCGAGTGTCGCGTGCATCCGCATGATGTGCAACCGCATCGCCAGTGCCAGTGCGGCACGGTTGCGTCATGAACAGGCGCAGCTACTGTGCAAGGTCATCAGCGAGAAACATGCAACCTTTCGCTAACCCGTGCCTGCCGCCGACGCCGAGGCAACTGCAAGGGGCCTGACCTCCTCGGTGGCTTCTTGCCCCATCATTAGCCCCACAACATCTGAGTTTACTGTGGCGGCGCTTATAGCCAAAGCCGGGGTTCTGGGCTTAGTTGGTGAGCTCCCGACTTCTTCCTCACTCATGGCGGATTGTGTTGAATGATGCACTGCGATGAGCTTACCGTGAACACACATCACCGACCCACAGGACTTACCACTGCCATTAGACGCCGAGCCTGAACTCGCCGACATGAACATTAAGTCTGCGCCAAAGCGCTCACGTCCTATAGAGTCGGGCAGCAATGACGAGGGTGCCTGCGGAAGAAACAAGCCGTAGAAACTGAACGTCTCAACGGTGCGCCACCTACCACACCATCAAGTGATGCGCTTTCTGATGAGCACTCCGTCACAGGCGAGACCGATGGTACTAACGAGTCTGAGTACTAACGAGTATCTCCAAGTCGCAAAAGCACCGTCAGCGAGCGTTGACATCTCCTGGATCCGATGCGCACACTGGCATTCCTTTTGCCACTGCACCTATGGCTACGCCTACCCACGTTGTCCCCGGGCCTGCCAATGCGCCCACAGCGACTCGGGCCACTTCTGCAGGGTTACCGGCCGCTGCACACATCATGATGCCCTCTGCATTGTCGCTAAAGTAAGGCACAGTTCTCTTTCGACCGGCAAATGGCTTCCTTTCACCGCACCTCCCGCCTCGCCATTGCACAAGCCCTCTCCGCGCTGCCCATAGTCAAGTAGGTGCGACTAAATACGAAAAATAACATTGCAAAAGCAGACGCATATACTGCAGAATGGGTGGATAACCTCTAGCCACTTCGGAGCTCGCAGGAATACCCGTGACTGCCCACCATTCTGATGACCGTTCACAAAGCAGTGGTGTGATGCATGGCGTTGACAGTGACTACACCTATGAGGCCCTCCTGGCTGCCGTGACGTCCGACGGGCCAGTGATTGCTGCCAGGCGACAAAACATCTCACTAGTCTTGCGGTTTGCTTCGCCCGTTCCTCCTGCTTGGGTCCGCCTTTTTAGCATGGTGTTCGAATTGAGGCCCTCCCGACCTCACCCTATTCAGTGCCTGTGACGTGGACGCTTTGAACATTTAACTTCCACTCCAGAGGACCAGAATGGTGCCTGCGGTGCGGTGGCCAACATCCAATAAACGCAAACTGTACCAGCAAAGTAAGAGGCCTGCATTGCGGCAAACCACATTCACTTGACTCGCACTGCCAGCTACGGCAAAGAGAGCGGCGCCCGGCCATCACCAGGGCGTCAACTCCCACCTACATGCCTCATCGCGAGGCTCAAGCAGCTTTGCGGCCAAGCCCTAGTGGGACGGTTGGTCCTCAGCTAAAGCAGACCACAGGCAAAGGCTACGCTGCTGCGGTGGGAGCTACATACGACGTGGCAGTCAGCTAGACCCACCCATGCTCATCTGGTGCACAGTACAGGGGGACGTCTGCTCGTCCCAAGCAACCATGCTTTACCAAGCTTGGCTGAACCACGAAGGCACTCTCTCACCTCAATGTGAACCAGGAGAACGTGAACTTGAGGCTCCTGTTAAGAACAGTTGCGGACCTGCAGCCTCCTGAAAACGAGCTGTGCCCCATCTGCTTTCAGGCAGGTGGCGTGCACCCTCATACCAGCCGCCATGGCTGACACTTATCTGCATGCTGCAGGAAACCACCGCCGCTGCCGCCGCTCTTGTGTGCTTCAATGGAACGCTCATTCGTTACGGCGGTGGCATGCAGACATTTCCTTACATTTCCTGCAGAGCAAGTTTGATATGCTTGCTTAGCAGGAAGTGTACATAGCAGTGACTGACTTGCTACTTCCCGGATACATCGGCTACCACAGTGCCACGTCGTGTGTTCTACACTCGTGCCAAGACGTGCCGTGCATGGCGATTGCACATGTTTTAGGTCGACCACGTTGTGCAGTGTAAGTGTGACGTGAACTGCCACGTGTGCATATTAACATGGCCGATGTCACTGTGGGCGCACTCGAGTGTTGTGGTGTGAGGGTGCGGCTGCGCGGTGTGAACACGACAGTGGCATTTGTGTGTGTGCGACCTGGACAGCGGTGAGATGCCACCCCGCTTCCAAAGCTCACGCCTACGTTTGTAAGTGACTCTCTCCTATGTGGGGACTCTCTACTCATCACACCATGCGAGGAGTCACACCTGTTGCTCTCGAGGAAGGGATTCTGCTGGACGTTATTCATCAACTAGACCTGCAAGTTTTGAACACTGGATCCGTTACTTTCGTTCGTCGGACAGGTCAACCGTCATGCTCCGTTATCGATGTCACTATGGCCAGTGAAAAAGACTGGTAAGATTGGGCAACGCAGCCGGACTGTTGGGGTTCAGACCACCTGGTGATTGTAATCTCGCCTGTGGTCCCAAGGAAGAGGCTTTGCAGTACAGTCGAATGGCGGGCGTTCCGAAGGCAGCTTCAAGATGTCCCAGAGGATCAGGATTTCCTAAATCTGGTAACAGCGGCAGCGCAGGTGGCAGCCATTCAAATCAAGGTGCCAGCGCACAATCTGGTGCCAGTTCTACACCACCTGAACTTACGGGCTGCGAGGTGCAGTAGTGAGAAATGGTACCTAAAAGGCCAGGACTCAGCAAATCGTACACTTCTCAACCATGTGGATGCGGCACGCCGGCGACATGCCAACCATCACAGGTGAAAAAGCTGGCCGGGTATCTGCCGCTCTTTGAGCCAAGAAAATAAAGAGGTGGCGCGAAAGCATGGCGCCTTCTACGATCCCTCGTCATCGGACCAAATGTGCAGCAACCCGTTCTCGCTGTGGTCATTCAGTTCGGCATTAGTGAACGAGAACTGGCAGAGCAGCTGGCAGAACGCTTCACAGAATGGCCACCAGCCCATCCTGCAGCCTCCGCCACTGCGCCTGCTCCCAAGCCGCCGCAAGGCCACCACCCTGCCTCGATGGCGAGCCAGACTGCTTCTCGTTGTCAGAAGCTCATTCTGGAACACGAACGGAATGATCCTCTAGCCAGAACCAAGCACCGTAGTGCCCCTGGTGCCAATGGCATACCATACAAGATGTTATGCAAACTTGATGTGGCCGCGCGACGACATCTATTGAGGACTTTCAATACCATACGGCAAAGCGGTACCCAACTGAGACCTGGTGGTGTCGGTCCAAAAACCTGGCCATTCTTGAGCCACCATTGCGTCCTACAGGCCCGTCTCTCTCACCTCTGCTGCTTGCAAGCTCGCCAAAGCCATAGCACTGGAACGTTTATATTGCATTGCGGGAGCGAAGAAGTTCCTACGAGAACAGCAGACAGGCTGCCGGCACCACCACTGCACAGCAGACTCGATCGCGGACATCGCCTTTACCCTGGAGGAGGCCAAAAGCAACGGCGATGTGACCATCCTCGCCTTGTAGGATGTCCAGAGTGCTTCTGACAGCCTGCCTAATATAGTCGTAGAAAGTGCCTTGGACACACTCGGAATCGTGGACACACTTGGAACTGCCTTCGTACCTTCATCAGTGCCTTTCTGACTGGACGGAAACTCTGAAGTAGAGTTTGATGCGCGCTCTAGCGATCCACGGCCAATGACAGCTGGTGTTACACAGGGTCCTGATGCTAGCGGGGCTTCGGGCTGCGATACCTGTTGACAAGCGCTCTCCCACGCAGTGCTTCTTGTGTGCAGACGATGTGGCACTTGTTTAAGGGGCCTAGGTGGTAGCTCACGGTCATCAGGCGCTCCCTGGAACCCTCCCTGAATGGTGTTATTTTTTACTTGAAGGCAGTCAGACTGAAGGAAGTCAGACGGAGGCGCTGCTGGTTCACCCCCGAGGCGCGGTGTGGAGGGCAATTCGGTAGCTTGTGCTGGGTGACCTGCCGATCCCGTGGAGCTAGGTAGTGACGTACTTAACTGTGGCTAAGGATCAACCACCACCTCACCTAGATACCAGCTGTTAAAATCGCCGCCTTCAAGGCTACCAGGGTCGATGATGCTGTAAGCTGATGAGCAGAAGCCAAAGGTACACCTTGCAGCTGGCCTTTTGGCTCTTCGAGGAGGCATCAACGGCGCTGCGCTGCAATGTTACCCACTGCCCCTCATGCAGCTGGCCTCACAACGCAAGGAGCAGCTGGAGGGGCAACACCGCATGACAATTCGGCGCTTCATAAGATTTCCGCGCCAGTGACCCTTAAGCGTAACACAGGCGGAGGCCCAGACCTGGCCTCTGACACTCTTAATGCTGTGACAGGCACTGCACCACATAGATCGCCTTCATAGGGGCAATCATAGACTGCCATCATAGATCGCCTTTATAGACTGTGGAGTGCACAATTGACATGGTTGGCGCAGGTCAGCGCTTCCTATGACGAGCTGGATATCGAGGCTTCCTGTCCAGTCCAGCCCCCGCCACCACACCAGCAGCCTATGGACGTACAACTAGGGCCGGAAACCCTCAGCAAAAGGCGGACACCGATAAACGAGCTCCATCAGGCAGCTGTGGCAAAACTTCATAATAGGCTGCGAGGGCACCTCTTGGTGTTCACGGACGGGTCCGTTCAGGAGAACCCCCTCTCGGCAGCGGCTGCCTGCGTCATACCGTCGACTGGCACAACCATCCAGTACCGTCTTTCTTTCCACACCAACTCTAGTGCAGCCTAATTGGCCAGCCTTCACTCGGCAGCCAACTGGCTCGCTACCATAACGCTAGCTGCCCATGTCGATTCTGTAAGACTCCCGACCAGCCAGTGCTTCAGCCAGACCAAGGAAATATCACTGTGGCGTTGCTTCGCGCCAAACTGACCACCATCGGAGATAGCGGGGTGCGCCTGTCCCTCCACTGGCTTCCCTCGCACGTTAGCAGAGCTGGCAATCAGAAAGCCGACGCCGCTGCTAAGGCTGCACACCACTCCTACACTCCAGTCGCCAAGGTCGTAGCTCAGCCGAATTACCACGGAAACGATTGCGGCTGCTGCTACAACCGAACCACCCTGACATGCGGGGGGCAAGCGGCAAGCCTCCACCATACCTTCGGGAGACCGGCCTGGACAGATTCGAGCGACGTTTGATTGATACGATTGATATGTGGGGTTTAACGTCTCAAAACCACCATATGATTATGAGAGACGCCGTAGTGGAGGGCTCTGGAAATTTTGACCACCTGGGGTTCTTTAACGTGCACCCAAATCTGAGCACACGGGCCTACAACATTTCTGCCTCCATCGGAAATGCAGCCGCCGCAGCCTAGATTCGATCCCGCGACCTGCGGGTCAGCAGCCGAATACCTCAGCTACTAGACCACCGCGGCGGGGCTTCGAGCGACGTTTGTTGGTTCGCCTGCGTACCGACATCGCCTGGCTTACGGCTCGCATGTATTCCGCAGGTCGCTATTCATCGCCTGCCTGCCGAAGGTGCGGCGACGACGAAACGCTGGGACCCAACCATGATGCTCGCCAACGTAATCTTTTACTTGGATGGCACCCCGCGTGTATGGTTCGACGCTCATGAGGCCAAGCTCACCAGCTGAGACATCTTCAAGGACCGACTACGTGGCATCTTTGGGGACCCGTCCGGTCGACAAACGGCCGCCCGACAAGAACTCGCCAACCGAGTACAGTCATCAATCGAATCGTATGTCTCGTACACACAGGACGTGCTCGCGTTGTGCCGCAAAGTGGACGAGCAAATTTCCGAGTGTGACAAGTTGGGCCACATACTGAAGGGCGTCGTGGACGACGCTTTCAACTTGCTCGTGTACAAGAACGTCACGACCGTCGATATCATAAGTAAGGAATGCCGCCGCTTCGAAATGGCCAAAAACCGCTGAGTTAGGCCTCAATTTTCACGGCTCCCTAACACAGCTGTCACGTCAACCTGTACCGATCTCGGTGCCGCACCACACTTGCACGAGAACATCACACGCATCGTTCAGCGCGAGCTTGAGGCGGCCCGTCCGGCACCGTTTCTTGCACTTACACTCGACCAGGGCACCGTGCAAATACCTCCTGTGGTGTCAGTTATTCGGGCAGTCGTGCGGCAAGAAATTGCTAACCTTGGTTTTCCTGTCGCCTGCTCCGCCTCCCGACCGGACTACAGACCGATGCCAATAAATGCACCACGCCACGACCCGTACGCTGCCCATATCCCGCAATCCGATGAAGTGGAGAACGGCAGACGACAAGCCAATCTGCTTCCGCTGTCACCGAGTTGGCCATGTCTCCCGCTACTGCCGCAGCACTTGGACGCCCCCCCCCCCCCCCGTTGGAGCCAATTTTCTTCTTCTCCTAGGTCATACGCGGACCCCCGTCGGTATTCGCCCAGCCGTGAGTATCCTGCTTACGACACACCTAACAGCCGCTCTACCACGTGTTCGCCGTCACCGTCACACCGCCGTTCTCCGTCACCCCAACACCGCCGCTATCCATTGCCGACTAACTATGGATCTTCCCGGATGGAAATTTAGATTATGCAGCTCCTGGAGGTAGTGCTGCGTCAAGTGCAACTGACCCAAATCCTCCGGTGACGCTACCTACTAATAAGAACTTGCTGGAAGTGCATGTGGGCGGTCTTTCTTTGACGGCTTTAGTTAACACTGGAGCTCAGGTGCCTATAATGAGTGCTCGTCTGTGTCGCCGTCTCAAAAAAGTACTCACGACTGCCGCAACAGAAGCCGTCAGTATCGCCGATGGTGGAACTGTAGCCGTCATTGGAATGTGTACCACTCGTATTAGCCTTGCCGTCCATCATGTTCCTCTTTTATTTACCGTGCTCGACTATTGCCCTCATGACGTCATCTTCGGGATGGACTTCTTATCAACGCATTCTGCCCTGGTTGACTCTTCCGCCGGCACTCTGTGCTTAGAACTTCCTCTTCTTCTGAATTCTCACCCTGAACTCCCGAACAGCCTGTGCACCACTGACTTCTTCCGGATACCACCTAAAGCTCTCACATTCGTTGAACTGGCAACACCTTCTCCCGTGCCCGATGGTAATTATATCGTGACGCCTCTTCCTGATGTTCTCCTGGCGCGTGACATTACTGTCCCACACTCCATCGTAACAATGGCCTCTAACCGAACATATTTACTTGTTATAAATTTCGGTTTTATAAAACAAGTGCTACCTCAAGGATTATCCGTCGCCATGCTAAGACCCTTAATTGACGACCACGTCACCTGTTTTGCGGCGCACGTATGTCCCGATCACCCACACCTCTCGCAGGATGCCACGTGCCTGCATGCAACATTACGCTCCATGATCGCCCCGGACCTCGAACCTGAGAAATCAGCCGCGCTCTGCCACCTTCTGGCTTGATACCGCGACATATTCGACATAGACAGCAGTCCACTCGGCCAGACTTCACTCATCAAGCACCGCATTAACACAGGTGATTCTCATCCCATTCATCGGCGACCATACTGGGTGTCTGCCACCGAGCGTAAAGTAACTCAACAAGAAGTCACCAAGATGTTAGCCAAGGGAATCAGTGAACTCTCTACGAGCCCTTGGGCGTCCCCCGTTGTGCTCGTTAAAAAGAAAGATAACACGTGGCGCTTCTACGTGGATTACCGCCATCTGAATAGAATTACGAAAAAGGACGTTTACCCTTTACCCCGCATCAATGACGCTCTCGATTGTCTCCATGGTTCACAATACTTTTCTTCAATAGACCTACGTTCCGGCTACTGGCAGATTGCTGTCGACGAAAAAGACGAAGAGAAGACTGCATTTGTAACTCCAGGTGGCCTATATCAGTTCAAGGTTATGTCGTTTGGACTATGCAACGCCCCAGCCACGTTCGAGCGCATGATGAATTCTATGCTACAAGGGTTCAAATATTCAACATGTCTCTGTTATCTTGACAATGTTGTTGTATATTCCCCAAAATTTGAGACCCACCTTCAGCGCTCGTCAGCTATTCTCGACATATTCCGCACTGCAGGCCTTCAATTAAACTCGTCGAAGTGCCACTTCGGACGCCGGCAAACTACAGTGTTGGGTCACCTTGTCGACGCATCTGGTGTGCAGCCGGACTCACAGAAAATTCGTGCAGTCACCAGTTTTCCTGTACCCCGGTCAGTTAAAGACGTCCGGAGTTTTGTAGGACTTTGTTCCTACTTTAGAAGGTTTGTGAAAGGTTTCGCAACCATCGCTCGACCTCTCACTGAGCTTCTGAAGAAAGACGTCACGTTTACATGGGGTACCGAAAAAGCTGCTGCTTTTTCTCATCTAATCACGCTTCTGACGACTCCACCTATATTGGCTCACTTTGGCTCATCCGCTCCGACAGAAGTCCGAACCGATGCTAGTGGTCACGGGATTGGAGGCGTCCTAGCCCAACGCCAACGGGGACACGACCTAGTAGTCGTTTACGCTAGCCGCCTCCTCACAGCTGCTGAGCGCAACTATTCCATTACAGAGTGTGAGTGTCTCGCTATTGTTTGGGCCGCCTCGAAGTTCCGCCCATATTTATATGGCACAAATTTCTCTGTAATAACTAACCATCATGCGCTATGTTGGCTTACGTCACTGAAGGATCCTACTGGCTGGCTCGGGCGCTTTGCTCTATGACTGCAAGAGTATACCTACATGGTGACGTACAAGTCCGGACGCCTACATCAGGACGCAGACTATCTGTCCCGCTACCCGGTTGCTGAGTCGAGCACTATACTTGACACCGACACCGGCCCTTGCGTCTTTTCTCTTTCGCAAATGACATGCATTGGTGACGAGCAGCGCCGTGATGCGTCCTTGCGTGTTATCACTGAGCGCCTCGAATCACCATCTTCGAATCAGTCCCATCACTCATTCGTGCTCCACGATGGTGTATTATACTGCCACAACTTCGAGCCGGATGGACCGGCCCTGCTGCTTGTCATTCCGAAACACCTTCACTCGGAAGTTCTAAATGAACTTCATGACCTTCCGACTGCTGGTCACCTTGGTGTCTCACGTACTTACGACCGAATACGCCGACGCTTCTTCTGGCCAGGGCTTGCACGCTCAGTCAGAAGAAACGTTGCAGCGTGTGAGAAATGTCAGTGCCACAAAATGCCATCGACACTTCCCGCCGGACGCCTTCAACCACTTGACATTCTGTCAGAACCATTCTCTCGCGTTGGCTTGGACGTACTTGGCCATCTCCACTTGTCTTCCTCGGGTAACAAGTGGATAGTTGTGGCCACTGACTACGTCACGCGTTGTGCCATCACATGAGCTCTTCCAACAAGCTGCGCCACAGACGTCGCCGACTTCCTCCTCAAGGACGTGATTTTGCAACACGGAGCCCCACGGCAGCTGCTTACAGACCGTGGCCACACCTTTTTGTCTAAGGCGATGGCCGACATCTTGCAGTCCTGTCAAACGAGACACAAGCTGACTACGTCATACCATCTGCAAACCAATGTACTCATGGAGCGTCTAAATCGAACTCTTACAGACATGCTCGCTAAGTATGTTTCTTACAACCACACCAACTGGGATCTTGCATTGCTGCACGTCACATTTGCCTATAATTCTTCGCGCCATGACACTGCCGGTTACTCTCCTCTTTTTCTGCTGTTTGGCCGAGAAAAAACATTGCCTCTAGACACCGTCATACCGTCCCCTGCGGGACCGACCAGTGAAAATACCATGGACGCTATCACTCGGGCCGCTCACGCACGCAAAATCACCCGTACTAGCCTTCTGACCTCTCAAGAGAAGCAACGGCGTTTGTATGACCAACGACACCGCAACGTACACTTTCCGCCCAATTCTTTGGTCCTGCTCTCGTCTCCGACCCGTCAAGTTGGCTTGTCAGAAAAACTGCCTAATCGCTACACAGGTCCATACCGAGTCTTTCGTGTTGTTATTCCTGTGACATATAAAATTGGTACTGTAGCCCCATCGCCTTCATGTGCCGAACAGGCTACCTATATTGTACATGTTGCACGCTTGAAGCCCCACCACTCTCCTTGATTGATTGATTGATATGTGGGGTTTAACGTCCCAAAACCACTATATGATTATGAGAGACGCCGTAGTGGAGGGCTCCGGAAATTTAGACCACCTGGGGTCCCACCACTCTCCTAGTGACGTGGAAATTGAGATGCGCCGAAATGGCACTTCTGCCGCCGGGGATTATGCTACATGCATGCAAATTGAGATTCTAGGAGGTGACGCGCGTGTGTGCCTGACGAGAAAGACGAAGGGTGGTCTCCGCTCTGTGTCTGGTCTACCGGTCACGCCACTGCTGCTGCTGGTCTGAAATATATTTCATCCATAGCCTCGTCGATGCGGCGTCTCTCTTCCGTAACAATATTATTTTATCTTGCTCAAGCCTGGCCACAGAGCGTTGCGTGATGGTGAGTCGTTATCGCCTGCTTGGTCTGACCGCGACAACGGTGAAAAAATCCTTTTTCCCGCGCGCTCAAAGACGCATGCCCTCCGAGGCTTCTTCGACTTCTGCTGACCTCGCCGCTTTAGAGACGAACATTTTCGCTTTGTTCTATTGACTGCACTGACAGGGCTTCCTCTTACCAGGTATTTCAATTTTTTTCTTTCTTCTATAATTTCTATTGTAATTACTTCCCCCCTCCCCATCTCTTAAGGCGATGAGCTGTGCCCCCGTGACAGAAGGCACAAAATAGCGTCCTTTGTATGTCTTTCTCTTTCATTACTTCTTCCTCTTTCATATTCCTCTTTTTCGCAATCGTTCAAGCACAATCGTTCGAGTGCGAAGTACAAAATGTTCGGACGGCGCGCCCCGCTCTCAAATCGCAATCTGGGACCCAGATGACGCGATCTTGTTGATCCACATTAGGCCTGATTGAAATTGAGAAATACCGTTGTTGAATTTATCGCGTTCAGCCTGAAAGAAGAAAGCGACGAGCTTGGCGCCAGCGTACCAGAGAGCTCATGAGCTTGTTGGAAAAAGAGGCCGAGAAGCCATCTGTTACATTCTGGGCTCATGCGGACGCTAATAACGTCTGACTGAGTTACTAAAGCCGTGTCGTTTGTTCAGTTGGCCACATATTTTATACTTGGTGCTGTTAAATCCGGGAGGGTGACAGCGGGGAGCTACTGCCAAGGGACATCACTGGTGACTACCGAATGAAACAACAGCCGCGAACTGCGGAGGCTTACCGAAGAGCTGACCGCTATAGACAAGCTCAACAAGAAAAGAAATCACTTGAAGGGCCCAGAACATCAAGCTAACGCAAGAGGCAAGTGCCATATACTTGACAATGATGACACGACACTGCGACAGATCAACGCGATTCTCGAGAGGCTCAAAAGTAATAACGAGGAGCTGAACAAGATTCATAAAAAGACCGAGAGCCATATAAGTGACGGAGCATTCGAAGCAGAGTGTTCCACCGTAATTGAATATGAGAACAACGTCGACTCGCTCACTAGATTTCGTGCCGACCGGTTGTGCCCCCCCCCCCCCTAGATCTTTGACAACAGCGCTGCTCTGGCCAACAACTTGGCTCCCCCTACGTCATCTCCTGACGTCGACAAGAGCTCTCGCCGAGTGGTGCCCCGTCCTCGGACTCCTGCGACCGTGTCCATGTTTCTTATCTCCTCTTCCGTAGTTTTCTGTCGTTCGCTGTCCCTGCGCCTCGCTCTCTCCTTGCTTTATCTGTTTACCTTTTAATCCTATTTTTTTAATCCCTCTTTACCGCACATCCCTCAAGAGCTACTGTTGAGGTGTCGCACTCTGATGCAGACAGTTACGGGGCTCACTTTTCTCTTCTTCTCTCTTTAGGAATCACATAAGAATCACATAAGAGGACAACGCTACCCGCATATTTGCCAAGCCCCAGAGCAAACGATGACAGGAGAGCGAAACATTTGCTATGTCATCGCCAATCGAAGTTCGCGACGTGCCGGCATCCATAATACGTGCAGACAGATCAGAAGTCAAGTTGCCGAAGTTGACACTTGAACCATTCGCAGGTGACTTGTGCACGTGGAACACATTCTGAGAACAATTAGACCTGGTCATTAACCCCAACGGCAATTTAACAACTAGCGAAAAATTTATCTAGCTGAGGTTGTTTTTGCAAAAAAAATGCTGTGGTAGCTACTGCGGGGTTACTTACCACTGAAGCGTGCTATAAGACGCCTTAGCGTTTTTGAACGTACGTTTCGGTGACAAGGAGTGCTTGGAACAAGAGTACTTTTCGAGGCTGCGAAGGCTCACTCCTGTACGGTCTTCTAAGGCAGTAGTACAACTCCGCAAGCTCTACGACCAAGTGTTGGTCAATACCCGTGAATTGGATGCTCTTGGCATTAGTAGGTCGCCTTTCTCGACAATGTTATGCGACCTTTTGCTAAAGGCTTCGCTACATTACATCATCGTTGCCTACCACGGATCTTGCGCAACAGAACCTGCAGGGTCCACCATCGACAACGTTCAAGTTCAGCATACCACGGAAATAGATCGCCTTCTGCAGACTGTGTGCATTAAAATGCAGAGCCTCGAGAGGAGCGACTTTAGGCAGCGGAAATGATTTGATGAGGTGGCTTATTCCAGAAATCATTGATCCGCCTCACTTTCACGACGCGACCACAACCAGTGCTTCACTGTCAAGTTCGTGTTGCTCCTACAAGTTTAAGCTGCCATTTCTGTAAATGGAAGCAGCGTTTGACGGAATCATGCATGCAGCTCGGGCTTGCCACTATCAGAGAAGAAGAAGCTTCTCCCCGCCGACATGAGGGGCTGTCGATGCACTACTAAAGGTCATCAAGCAAAGGATTTCAAGCGTAGAATCGCATGCCCAGAATGCCGAGGTCGTCATGTGTCCAGTATGTGTGACCCAGAAAAGCTAAGACGAAAGTCTCGTGAAGACCTCAGACTGACCGGTGAATTCATAAGAGCGAAACGTGACCAAACATTGACTACCTTGGAATTGAAGGTGGCCGAGTCACCATTGAAGTTACGAAATGAGCAGACTGCTTTCAAGTCGAAACACAGTGTTCATGCCAGCATGGTGAGGAAACTTCAACGTATATTTACTGATGATGAATGACTTCATTATTAAAACTTCAAATGTAAGCTTGCGGTAGCCAGGAGCAACGCTTTACAGAAAGACCTGAAGGAGAAATAGGGAGTCCCAAGTACAGAGATTGAGTCAGGAGTTGGACGAGTTGCGCTAGCGGTTGCGTGAGTCGGGGAAAGAACTCGGCCTCATCTTCCCCCTGCAACTCAAGATGCAGCTGTTGGAGAGTTGAGTAGCAGAAAAGAAAGCAGCAGCAAGTACATGGCGTTGATTGCTTTCAGAAGGAGACGGCAGGAAGAGATACACAGATGGCGAACCCAGATGGCCGTGCACAGAGTCTTTCCCAGGCAGCACGAACACAAGATTGGCTGTGATTCAGAGAGTGTTCTGTGATCAGCGGATCAGAGAGCGTATCTTGCTGCTCAGACAAGAAGACGGACGTGTTTCATATACTGAGAACATCGATGCCAAAGCTTCCGTATTGTCTTCCAAGGACAGAAAACTAAAACCTGAGGACAACACTAGCTCGTTTTGGCAAGAGGTGGCTGCGGTTGAAACAGAAGATGCAGCTCCTGCTGATAGCTCCCTTGACCCTTTTGCCTTCATCAGTGAACTAGCAGGAAAAAAAGGCATCTGCCTCTGGGTTAAGTGGCGGGAGAAGCTGCAGCAACGGAAGATTCAGTCGGAACAGAAGGCTGGCACCTAAGGCTGCATCTAGAAAACGGAAGCAGGAACACACACAGAGGACTTCTGTGTAGAGAATTCAACACCGAAAGAGTTTTAGCGTGTAGACGAGACATCATCGCGCCGGCGGGAATGTGTTCGATTTCCCGCGTTCAGCCTGAAAGAAGAAAGCGACGGGCTTGGCGCCAGCGTGCCAGTGAGCTCGTGAGCTTGTTGAAAGAAGAGAACGAGAAGCCATCTGTTACGTTTCAGCCTCATGCGGACGCTAATAAACGCCTGTCTGAGTTGTTAAGGGGGCCTTCTAACGCTTTAAAACATCAGTACCGACTGCATAACTCGTAGTGGCGCTCGCCAGAACTACTGCGAGTGGATATGACGCCGGAAGGTTGCCGCCATATGATTGGATCATTGTAACGTTAATTGTCACCGTGGCATTGCATCAGAATAGGGATTACTATTGAAGTTATTTTTTCGTTATCATGGTTTTTCACTCAAAGCGACAAAGAATGAAGCTCTCCAACTTTTCCAGCTTGAAAACTTCAAGGCTGGTCAAGGATAGCGCCATACGCCATGTGCCAGAGGAAACGCACCGGTGACGCTCCTGGTACCGTTATTTGAAAAAAAAAACTAAAGGAAAAAAGTAAGAGCGTTGATATATACGTAATGACAAAAAGAAAAATCAGTAAAGCTACAAAACATTATAGAAGCGTTCGCAAGCTGACTCGTTTCGCACGTGTAGTTCCCTCTTCAAGTACCACATGGTTTGTGACCATCGCAACGGCGTCCTTAATACGCTGGACGTAACAGTCAATATGTCGTGTGAGCTCCCTGTACAGTAGGACATTCAGTTCATTTCATTGGGCAGTCTTGCGACGTCAAAGGGCGAGGGAAACACGGTAGGGTGAGCCCGCGAAAATCGAGTTGAAGGTAAGGACCATTTCATTGTATTTTGATATCTCTATGTTGAATAATTTTGACTGCGTTTCCCTATAGCTGCCATTCCTGCGGCACTTATCTTTTAAACCACCAGTGTGCGCAATCAGCTAGAACAGCAAGTATAACTATGAAGTAGTGAAAAGTGTTAGAAGGCCCCTTTAAAGCCTTGTCATTTTTTGTTGACTTGGCCACATATATTACTCCGTGTTGGAACACGTGGTCCTGATCGAGCATAAGCCAAATCGTCCTTTATCACGATTGAAGGAGACTTTGTGGCATCGGTATTATTCATAGTGTCCCGAGAATAAAGAATAAATGGCAGCTTCTTCCTTCGGCAAGTCTGTCTGTTCTGCCGTGACGTCACATCCATATACAAGTAGTATACGTCCGTCTAATCTGTTCTAGCCCAGCAAAAGGAAGAGTTGGGCTAGTTGGGTTGTGTTTTTATTGGAACAGCGCAGAGACGAATCACGACGGAAGACTAAACAACACGAGCACTGGCTGACAACTGGTTGCTTTACTATATTGAAATAGAAAAGCACAGGGGAAAAAGAAGAACTAAACACGCATGCTCAACCTATTCACGTGACGACAACTATACATGTAGCTTCGTTAACATTTTTCCAAATATGTCAGCTTACAATTAAGTAATGCAATATTTATTGATTTATTTCCTAATACTGTCAGCCCTCTGTTGAGAGCTCTTACAGGGAGGGTACAACCAAATACACACCAAACATTATGCATCTACTTCAGAAGGTAGCGCAATCAATTATTGCATGTGTAACACTTTATCAAATTGGTTTCTCAAATCGGCAAACGCTGCCTGCATTTACAGCAATGCCTGGCTACGCATTACAAGGCTCAAACAAAGCTGGGAGGAAAAAAAAAACAAAAAAAAACTCATACCAAGGAAACATGCAGGCTTATCATGTGGCAGCTTCATCACTCAAAGACAAGTCCAACAATTTTTCGAATTGGCAAAGATCGCTTGCATTTACTACAACACATGGCAACGCATTCCAAAGCTCAATCGCAGCTGGAAAAAAAAGAATAACGAAACACATCCTTCCGACAAGAGTAGGGTACCAAAACGCAGTCGTGATTAATCCGACTGCTTTGTTTTCCTGGCACTTTTAAGTACATATTTTGGTAATTTCTAGTTGTTCTTGCAGTATTTTGAAAAGAGCTTTCAACCGGTTATTTTTACTTCATGCGTCAAGTGATTCCAGTTCACAGGACTCCAACATCTGCATGACAGAATCTAACTGGTGGTAATTTGTGCATACGAAGCAGGAGGCATGACGTTAAACTTTTTCCAATTTTGTTTTCAGGCTGCCTTGATAAAGACTCCACACGACTGACGCATATTCTTGACGGTATGCTAACATACGTGTCACTATTTTTGCAGATAGCAAAGGCTCCAGCCATCTCTCTTATGCGAGATTCAGTGTGGGAGTAAACGGTGGTCGTGCGGGAAAATTCTCGGGTGCAACCGCAGGCGGCACAGCGGGCAGAGAAATGGGAGAACGGCGCTTCCTTTAAAGTGCTATAGTGCTCGCGCCGGTGTGGGTTGAGGCAGAACTCCGTTCGCCTCACATAAACCTTACCACATGACAGCGCAATGTAATAGACGACATTGTTTTCGCAAAGCTAAACACGCCTAATCATTGTCACGCGCGCGCGTTCACGAAAGCAACCGCCATTGAAATACGAAACCAAAAATATAATTTTGTTTAAACTTATATTATTTTTCGCACATATTAAGTGCTTTATTTGTATACGTATAAAAAGCCACTGCTTGGCAGCTTATAACATGTAAAGTAGGTTACTTTCCAAAGTAGAGCAGCGATCAATGAACTAACCAGAAGTGCAGAGTTTTAACGTTATTCGCTCTCCCAGAGGAAAACAAAACATCAGAACATGAAGATGGTGTAAACGATCGACAGCGACTGCCAATTTCCATAAGCGAAGAGGCGAGTGCTTGTAAACTTTGTTTGCTTTCCTAGACGAAGTGTTGTGCCTAGCAGCATACACCTCCACCATGCATAGCGTGATACTGGAACGGGAACGCTAACCAGTACGCCTATAGCTTCTCTAGTACAGGTATAGACAGCACACGTTTATTAAATATCTGGAATAGATAATCCTCGGCAATGAATCAATACCACGCGTGGGTTTTGGTATCGTCGGTAAAACTTCGACAAATGACGTCGAAAGAGGGCAAAACTAAGCGAAAAAACCTATTTCCTTCCCCCACACCGCCAAAAAGTATAATTAATGGAATCTATTCTACGCTGTTGCTACGGGATACGACATATACAAAAAAGCTTGACAGGTTTTGTAACCTTAGAGACTGATGCAGTTGCACGCGAACGCTAGCAGCGGCAGCATGAAAAAAACAAACAAAAATGGATGACAACGTGTTTCTTTTTGAACTTCGTCCTCTACCAATATATTGAATGGCCATAGTAACAGCATTTTTTTTCGTTATTCCCCAATTGACTGCTCGTGCCGCCCTGGTTGCAACATCGACCAGTGCTGTCACAAATGTGGTGCGTTTGAAGCAGCGGAACATGTTTCGTTAAAATGGCCAGAATACAGAGACCTTGACTTTCGTAGTACACTAATAATTGTAGGTGTTCAACTTCCTAAAACCAAAATATATGATTACGATGACGCCAAAGTGGAGGGCTGTGGAAAGTTTCACCATCTTGGGTTATTTAACGTGCGCCTAAAATCTATAGGCACGCGGGTCTCGATCAAAGATGATACCGCGGCCGCCGGGATTCGATCCCGTGACCTGCGTTTCCGCAGTCCAGCCCCTCAGCGAGTAGACCACCGAGGCGGGTTGGTCTCCTTAGTAGATTGGTACCATCTTTCTACGTACCATGGGGTCTCGGGAAAACACATGGTGCTCTGTGTTATCCTTCACAGAAATGTCAAGTATTAAACCTTATTTTGTTGTTCCACAGACATATTGACTGAAAAGCTCTTAACTAGCTGGCATCGCAACATTCACATTTGATTCTCACCTGAAGTACCGCGGAAAGCGCGAGAGGGAGCGCCCGAGAGTGTGGCAAATAGTCTCAAAGTCTAATTTCATTGATGCTGTAATACAATGTAATTGCTAGGGTTTGACGTTAGAAAACCACGACATCTTTATGAGATAGGCCTTAGTCGAGGGCTCCAGAAATTTCGACTACCTGGGATGCTTTAACGTGCTCATAAATCTAAGTATACGGAAAACGGTCATTTTCGCCTCCATTAAAAAAAATGTCCAAATGGAAAGGGTGACGATTTCCTGTTGCTCTGCAGAACGCGTCTGAACACGAAACGTGGGAGTACATATAACTCGATAACTGCGCGGCATGACCTGAAACGATTTCATTGACGCCAGTGCAACGTGGCTTTGGGATCTGTTGCCGAGATGCTATAGCGATACATTCCGACATCCTATCCAAGCATATCGAAGTAGTATCTGGGCAACAAGCCCCAGCACTTAACATCTGTCATTAGTCAAACAAGTTCAGGTGACGCTGCCGAATGTTTACAACGGCTGTACGCAACGGCTTGCAAAACACACACACACACGCACACACACACACACACACGCACACGCACACACACACACACACTCACACTCACCCCCCCCCCCCCCCCACACACACACAAAGTGCTATTTCGCACTATAGATGGCAAGCCTTCGCACTCTTGCCTTGCATTTCAACCTTTGCCTCACTAGTCATTGCTGATTAGTTAATTTCAAGGTAGGCTATTTGTGACACGCTCGCGTAATCTATAGCACATATTGCTCACGGTGGCTATTACCACAACCATACATTATCTTGGTTTATTGTATTTTTTTGTCTTGGCCTCCTGGTTCTTGAATCGTTCTGCCATCAGTTCTCTTCCCGATACGCCTCTCATAGGCTCGCCGAGCGCTTAGGAGTTATCGCGTATATTGGAGGAGCAGGTTTTGGTGTCACCAAGCCATCTTCGCTGCAAAATGATTTGGGCAGAACTAAGAGAATTTTGCTGTCTATGCAACGCACGTAGGCTCCGGCACTTAGCAAAACACCCACAATTGTGTCTTTTAATGTCTTTCTTTGATGAGCAGAGCCACTCTTTATTAGAAAAATAGTGTTCGTTGTCGGCGTCTATATACCGCTGGCATGCTGCTCTGTATTGGTATGGGAACTAAAGGATTTCGCAAGAGAAGTAAGAAAAGAAGTATAAAAGAAAGAATAAGCAAATATAAAAATGTGCAAGCGAACCTGACAAAAGTATTTACAGTTTATATAGGATGTCATGTAAGTCAAGATTCTCCTATGCAAAATATTCGATTATGAGAGCCTTCTGACCAGGATGATTTCGGGTACGTTTGGATCACTTACATTTACTTGTGAAGCAGCACAGGGAGACGAGGCACCAATGAACAAAAAATACAGACAACAATTGCTTCTCGCAACTAGTTTATTTCACACAAAGCGTTGTTCTTATACAAAATGATAAAGTCCCACGTATGACAATTGACTAATGACTATAGAAAACGGCTTTAATTGCCTCAGTTCTCATGGCGGCAGGAATCGGACGACAAGTGTTCGAGCCCGAGAAGTACCGGAACTATAGTGCGACCGCTCACAAGTACAACAGACTAATGAGTAATTCTACTCCGGTTGAAAAGAGACAATGTTGCTGTTGCAGACTGGTTATCTGGTTAACCAGCATAATAATACATTCGCGGTCAATTAGCCAATTTGTTCAACGTCAGCCATCATTAGGCCAACGTTAGCTAATAGTACGCAATGTTACACCCATCATTAAGTCATCTTTGCCCTGACATCAGCCTTGTTTTTTCGTCGCTTAGCTACATCGAGGAATGAAAACACTATGAGGGAGCGTCACGTTTCAACGTTGCAGTCTACAATTCAGAAAGAATTTAACGAAGAAAAAAGACGTGGTCACGTGATAGACAAGCACTGCTATTGGTCATCTCACTTTCGGTTGCATTTGCTGAGGTTGCTGCGGGAGCCTACGCACGACGCATCGCGCACTGGTCCGAGGAAGTTGGCTTACCGAGGATCGCAGAACCACGTGATGCTCCCTCATTTTTTTACCATTCTTTGTGTTAGCCCAAGCACTAACCTAGCACTAACAAGATAGTGCAAATAAGTTGTGATGGCATGCGAAGAAACAGCCTAAGCTCACAATCCCCATTCGTCACTAGTTCCAAACTGCGAAAGAGTGCATTAAGATATGAGTCTTCATATAAAAGTCATTAGCGCGAAAAAGTTAGTGAGAACACAGACAGACTTCGATCGGTGCCCCATGTACGTCGTTCTTGCTGTAGGAGAAGAGAGGCAAAATGAGCTGAAAAACGTGTTCTTGCGCGTACGTTCGGAGGAGCACGTGAGCCAAGTCACGTACACGGTGGCGCATCCCGAAGCGTCGCTTCCAGAGCATGTACTGAGCGCGCGCGCACGTCCTAGCATTGACGGCCGCGTTGCCACGGAACGTGCGTGATTGTCTTAACAGTCAGAGTACGACTGCGCATCGCTTCTCTCGGCTGTGGCTCACTGAATGGCCAAAAGGTTGAAGATGGACGTTCTCGTATAAGAGGCCGGCATGGCGAACGCCCGATGGACGGGTTATAGTGTATGCCATCCTAGAAATGAACTGAACAATGGAAGAAAATAAAACGCCAGACCTGCGCGGAACGCGCAGCATCTTGACAACGAAAGCTTGAAGAGTGGCCTTCCTGGAGCCTTTTTAAACACTCGTTGGGTAACTGCAACAAGGAAACTTTCAGGGTACCTACTACGTCATAAACCATCGTGACTGTTTGGTAGTAGGGAATCGGGAGGCATTTCCTTCGCCATCCTTCATCACTCGTCGCAGGAGCATGGTACCCGCTACAAACTTCCAAGAAATTGTGTGCAACAATTGTTTTGTTCTGTGCCTGACGCCAATGAAGAATTATGAGTGAAGCTTTTGTAAAAGTTGTAGGTTACGACGATTCGCTCATTAGCCCCGCCATGGTGGTCTAGTGGCTAAGGTACACACTTGAAAAATTGAATTGCTGCACAAACTTGAAGGAAAACAAGGGAGACAGGAAAGTGCGCTCTTTCCTGTCTCCCTTGTTTTCCTTCAAGTTTGTGCAGCAATTCAATTTTTTATGTATGAACAACTAGTCTGCAAAAAAGTATTGCTAAGGTACTCGGCTGCTGACCCGCAGGCCGCAGGATCGAATCCCGGCGGCGGAGGCTGCATTTCCGATGGAGGCAGAAATGTTGAGGACCCGTGTGCTCAGATTAGGGTGTACGTTAAGGAATCCCAGGTGGTTGAAATTTCCGGAGCCCACCACTACGGCGTCTTTCATGATCATTAGTGGTGTTGGGACGTTAAACCCTACATATCGATCATCAACCCGCTCATTGCACAATCCGCATTGCATAACGCCTGGTTGTTCCTTCACTGTCCTAAAACGCTTTGTCACTATATCACCGCGCTTCCTTCCTCGACCTGAAGTCAGTTCGCAACGAAGGTTCAGGCAGCGGTGTGGCTCAGTGGTAAAGTACTGGCCTGGAACACTGGGGACCCGGGTTCATATCTCATTTGGGCTGGATGTTTTTATATAGTTAGTTTTTATTTCGTTTCGCGTTATAGAGGTCGCGTTATGGAGGTTGTACTGCAGGAACACAACAGCACGAAATATCAAGTGATGGTGCTATCGTTTGATTTTTGTGTGCACTCTTACAACACTCGTCGTAGCTGCTATAATCGGACGAAACAAGACAAAGCACGTGTAATCGCATTTGCTATGCGCAGAATGGGAGGGAGTTACAGCGCACGTGACTTTGCTAGTCGCCTTCACCAGTGAACGACGCAAAAAAAAAAACAATTTCGGCCACCCAAAGATGCCTGGCAAGCTGAAATGATACGTTAAAGCCTAAAACGCATGACGGAGTGCACATAATAATAATAATAATAATAATAATAATAATAATAATAATAATAATAATAATAATAATAATAATAATAATAATAATAATAATAATAATAATAATAATTGTAAGGGTTTAACGTCCCCAAACTCACCATTTGGTTTTCAGAGACGCTCTAGAGGAGGGCTATGGGTGTTTCAATTAGCTGGGATGGTGACTAACCTGGGGTTCTTTAACGTACACCTTAATCAGAGTACACGAGCTTCGAGCATCTCACCTCCATCGAAAATGCTCTCGCGCTAGATTCTATGGTGTCTTCCTGGCGAGGTAGCTATGCGGGCCGGCTAGTAAATCAATCTGACACTGCTACGCACACCTATTCAGCTAACGGGGCCTGTTGCTGAGCTATACTTGGTTCTCTATATATGGAAAGTAGGTGTGGCGCGAGCAGGAAGGAGACAAAGTGAAGGCGAAAACCGACGAGCACGCGTGGCCATGTTTGTAGGCTCGTGTATTCACCTCGCAATTTCAGCGTCACACCCGTTTTCATCACTTATTCAACTAAATGAAGGTTTGTAGTGAATAGAGGTTCCCCAGTCAGGGCCTAAATAATTTTTCATTCATACACAGAAATCACGTTCCCTGCATGGGACACTTTTATTTACTACGAAACTTTATTACAAAGCTTTATATAGCTGGAACGGTGAGGCAAACGGGTGGGGCGCCAAAAGAACGGAGTGAAGACACGAGCCGGCAAACAGGGGCGCACGTGCTCAAGCGGAACCAGACACTTATGACAAAGTTGAAGAACACATTTAGTCAAAATGACCAAAATGCGAAAAAAGCTCACCGATTTGAACTTGATAACGTCAAGCTGACGTTACGAATACAAAGTTTATAAAAAATAAACAATTATATCAGGCAAGTTCGTATTCATTCATCTTGGTGACAAGGGAACAACTTTTACACGAGAGCATTAGAAAAGAGACACAAGCGCTTATGTATCTTGTTCCGTATTTTTGTGTAAACGTTGTGCGCTTCCTACCAAGACGGATTCAAAATATAAGCACAAAATTGATTGATATGTAAGGTTTAATGTTCTAAAACCACCATACGATTATGAGAGGCGTAGTAGTGGAAGGCTCCGGAAATTTTCACCACCTGGGGTTCTTTAACCTGCGCACAAATCTGAGCACACAAGCCTACAACATGTCCGCCTCCATCGGAAATGCAGCCGGCGCAGCCGATATTCGATCCCGTGACGTGCGGGCCAGCAGCCGAGTACCTTAGCCACTGGACCACCGCGGCGAGGCGTTAAGCACGAAATTCTGAAATCGAAACATGTCCCTTTACTTTATTGCATATTCATGAACCTATGACCCTTAATCTCATCTGCCCACCTAACGTTCTGTCTCCCCCTAACCCGCTTGCTTACTCTGCGAAATCAGTTAGGTACCCTTGATGACTGATCTTTTTTTAGGATACCCCGTGTAATTTACCCCATGTTTTTTTATAGGAGCCTTAAGACGTGTTTACTGTTACATAATCATTGCAAAATAGTAACCTCTTGTAATCATAATGAAAAAAAAAACACAGTAAGGAGTGTTTCGAACTCTCTAATTGCTCCGTTCTATGAAACTAGTTGTGCAACCCTGCCTTACACTTTGACCTAAATAAAAGAACTGTGAAGTTTGTGACTTTGGAACCATAGAGTTAGCTATAAGTAAACTAGGGAGAACTCTGACGCTGGTGTCTATGGGAGCTGCAATGCATGGCGCTTAGCCAGCATAGGAATGATGGGTATACTACACGGATTTGTCTAATCTTCGTTCTTCGGCTTTGTTTTTTCTTCCTGGGGCCTGAATTCATTTAGCCGCAAGACGAAGTTCAGCAAAAGATCTGCGGTTACACTTCACCACTTTGACAGTTTCAGGCTCGCCGATTTGATTTGCTCACGAAGTTTGCAACGTCCATTATTTCATTCGAGACAAAACCGAATGCAACAATAAGGAAAGTCACAAGTGGGTTCGGAGCCCGCAGGTACGAAGATTACAGACAAATCCATGTACTACTAGCCATTCCCATAGTGGCTGAACATTTGCAGCGCCACGGTCCCCTCTAGTAATTTTAGAAAACTCTATGCTTGGAACGACAGACAACGCATGAAGTTCTACCATTGGAGAATTGGAAGAGCCTCGTCAGTGTGAGACATGACCCGGCAACAACGAATATAACACCTGCAGACTTTCCGGAGTTGGCAAGTGCACTCCGTATAAAGTACCCAACGTTTTTTTAGATAGCTTTCACTTAATCACTTAATCTTATAATCACTTAATCACTTAATCTTATAGCATGGCTCTTCACTTGTTCGCCTCACTGCTTCGCAGAGAGCGCTGCCGAGAGGTGGCGCAACGCGCCAGCCATATCTGTGTGTGTGTGGGGGGCGGGGGGGAGGGGCTTGGCCAACTCTACGCACGCACCCCGGAATTACTGGGCCTGGGAGTCATAAAAGAGGCTCCGGGCGCATAAATCGAATTGAATTAGCTGGCTTTACGACTGCACCGGTGGCGGGTCCACTGCCAGTGGCGCAGTTGGAAAGCTCCGTTTAGGCAGTGCCATCGCGAGATAGAAGAAAGGCACGCAACAGTCGAGAGCTCGAAACGCTGCAGCTACATAACTACGCTGGGGAGAATACGCAGCCCGAGATATCGCAACGATAATAAAGCTGTGAAATGGAGCCGACGGTATCCAACGTGTTGGTAACAGGGGAAAAAAAGAAAAGAAAACCTTGTCACGTGTGTGTAGGAATTCCCACAACCAAAGCATATGACAAAGCAAGGCTCTGTTGGAAATGTGGTCTTTGCACAGGACGCGACATGGCAGGAAACACGAAGAATGGGAAGCCCGTTGCTACATTTGTCTTCTGTGTTTACTGTTGATACCAGTCATATCACACACCAAAATGAGAAAACACAGGAAACAAATGAACAGAGAAAAAAATCCAAAAAACGACGTCCCTCTGTGCCAGCATAACTATCTAGTCTACGTTGGCCTTTTGACGGCGTCACGAAATATCGACCCGCTGGAAGTATTAGGGGCTTCATTCGCCACTGCTTCGGATCTACCCAGGAGTTTTCGAATGGTGCCAAGGACAAAGTGCAGTTCCTTGAAACACACACACACACACACACACACACACACACACACACACACACACACACACACACACACACACACACACACACACACACACACACATATATATATATATATATATATATATATATATATATATATATATATATATATATATATATATATATATATATATATATATAGGCAGGCGTGGTGGTTGAGTGGCCGTCGCATTGCATATGGTCCTAATAGATTCTCCGTGAGTGTTCACAACGTGGTTTATTTCGACGTTTCGGCCTAGAGTCCGGCCTTCATCAGGATTAAAGGTACGGTTTGTTGGTGCTCAGCTTTATACAATCTCGAATCAGAGGGAAAGGAAAGAGGAAAAAGACAGAAAAAAAGAAAGAAGGAAAGGAAAATAAAAGGAAAAAAAAGAAAAAAAAGAGAAAAAGAATATAGGGTGGATTCCCCTTGGGCGCCCCCCTTCCACTCTTCCTTCCACTTCCCCCTTCATCTCTCTCCCCTTTCTCCCCTTCAGCTTTCTGATGTCAGCGGTCTGTGTATGCTGCCTTTCACTCACGCATTCTTCCCGACCAGACGGCGCCACCTGGCTCTGGCAGTTCGGTGTGGGGCAAAAAAGAGCTTTTCTAGGAAGTTGTAAGCCTAAGGCTTACAACTTCCTAATACATATATATATATATATATATATATATATGTATATATATATATATATATATATATATATATATATATATATATAATACATATATATATATAATAATGCATAATATATATATATATATATATATATATATGTATATATATATATATATATATATATATATATATATATATATATATATATATATATATATATATATCAGGCAGGAATGCCAAGGGCAGTATAGGGGAGGCAATTAGACCAAATTGTAAGGTAAACGTGAAGAAAGATAAGTGGGTGAAAAGATAACTTGCCGTGGGCATGCAACGAACCTGCGACCTTCTAATAACGCGTTCGATGCTCTAGCATTGGGGCTATCCTCCCATCCACTGTATTGGGTATATATGTGAATTTAAACGCAGGAGTGTGAGTCAGTGCCATCTGTAGCCATGGCAGCGAGTGTGGCACACTCTTTTTTGAGCCTGTGTGTTGTCACGTAGCATGTAAACTTATTACGAGCTGGCAGCTGACCAATAGTCCCTGGTACACAACCTAAGGCACCAAATCTGCCAGTACGAGACCCATTCAGCCGCTGCTTCAACGGGAGCCCCGTCTTTTTCAAGGCATAAAAGGTGGGGCTGCCGTCGGAACGTTGGCTGAATGAACAGTTGTTATGTGAAAGCATATCAAGCATATCTACTTTGATACTTATGACCTTGCGGCAACCTAAGTTATTCTTTTGTATATATACATATATATATATATATATAGTAGAGGCAGAGGAGGAAGAAGTCAGAATAGAATAAACAAATAAACATGGGGTATGAGCCAGGCCACGTCGCCCATTCATCATAGCGTCACACGAGTCGACAGGATGGAGACCTGCCTGCCCCTTCATCAGTCACTCATCATCGACGCAGTTCCCCAGAAGACACCCTGACCATACATTGACTACCGTATCATCGCCTAGAAGGACAATGACCGGCACCATGACAGAACCATCGGCTGACCTCGACATCCCCAAGTACACCGGATCAGCGGACGACGGACCCGTACAGGACTGGTTCAACCTATTCGAGGTCCACGCCTCCGCTGCATCTTGGTCGGAACGGGAGATGATCATCAACTTCACTGACTACATCTCCGGTGAGCATTAGGCATTTAAGTTTTACCTCACCCACGTCTTTGAAAATGACGAGTCGTGGCAAAAGATCAAAGAAGAGATGTTCACTCGTTTTAACGACTATGAACAAGACCTACTTATTGCCGACCATCTGGAGAAAACCGCACACTATCGTCAATTCCCGAAGCAGTCCTCAAGCATTCGAAAGCCCAACGCGAGTCAACAACTGCCTCAAGACGAAGTGGCACATGAGTTTACTTACAGAAGGCCATGCGTATATTGGGAAAAAGCTAACCGTCAAGCGCGCATCCCTTCTGTGCGAAAGTCAGCATTTCCCAAGTCATCGCTTCAACATGCAACACGAGACGTCGCTCACCCCACTGATGCCTTTCATGCTTCGTCTCACATACATGGTCCATCACCTGGTTTTCTACGACGCAGCTCTTCAAGGGCTCCTAACGGTTACTATTCGTGTCATAAGGACGCCTTGTTCATGGTAGACCAGCTGACACATGAGGAAAATGCCGAACAACGCCATGACGACTCAAAGAGTGAAAATCAGTCTCCACACATTGGATCAGCTTACTTTCCATCTAGCACAATTGGGCTACCTCCTGGTTTTCCGTCACTTGGCTCTTTCGTCGCTCACAACGCCCACCTCACATCTAGCACGCTCACAATGGTCGGGATAGAGCTGCGGAGCTCGGAGAATACTCAGCCAAGCCCTGAACCTACCATCCAGATTCAGGCGCAAGAACCACTCGCAGCGAACAGCGAAGAAGAAGCCCCTGATGATGTATCTATCAACTCTGAAGCATTACCTTCATTACCCAAAATGCAGCACAACAGCCTAGAGACTACTACCTGCCCACTCGACACCACATTCAATTGCCCAGAAAGTCAGTGTCATGGTGAAAAAGGGCTGCCACCTCAGGTCTTTTCGCAGCAACATCATCAATGCCAGCAAGTCCAAGAACAACAGAGATTCCAAGGGCTATACGAACAAGGACGACGATGAATGGAATCATCTTTGGAAGAACACACGTGGTTTATGGAAAGCCGTTTACAAACTTGTCAACCAAACCAACGACATATTCAAGATTTCTCACTCGAAACAAAGAAAGCATCGAATCCAGGATATTTTCCCAAGGGACGTCGAGTAAGCTTTCGCCAGTTGAGATCAAGACTCGGGCAACACGACATACAACGTCGAGAAAGGCGCCAAACCATACCCTGTATTCCGCAAGAACGCAGAAATCACCACACCAGCCTCGGTCAACAAGCACGCAAACGGGTGGCGACCCATGGGTTCCAATCAAGACAAATAGCACGACCCCTGCGCAAATCATCCAGCCAATGGTTCAAGGCCATCACACCACGTTCATTCATCGCAAGAATACCGGCTGTGTTTCCATCTGATTTCACGCTCAAAGCATGCTTATGTTGTCCAGAGCGCAACAGCCAGCCTCGCCCTCCAGAGCTGTACTTTATACCCCGGATTGCTGTCCTCTCCTGTGAAGCTATAGTGTGTTAACGGAAACTTCCTCGGACTTGCAATGATCTTCTTTTTTTGACAGTGTACAGGTCTAAGCCGTGCATGTTCAGTTTTCATTTATGTTCATTTGACGCGACTTCTTTCGGAGGGAAGGGGAATCCTGTAACGTAAGAAGGTAGCGATGGTTAGGAGTTAGTAGTAGAGGCAGAGGAGGAAGAATTCAGAATAGAATAAACATGGGGTATGAGCCAGGCCACGTCGCCCATTCATCATAGCGTCACACATATATATATATATATATATATATATATATATATATATATATATATATATATATATATATATATATATATATATATATATATATATATATATATATATATATATATATATATATATATATATATATATATATATATATATATATATATATACGAACAACTAGCAACTTTCCTCGCTGTGCTTTTTGAGATAGCGACTGCGTTTCATTATGCACATGGAAATAATTGAGTTATTCGCCTCAGTGACCGTCATCCTCAGGAGCAGTCCATTCTGTGCAAATCAAAATCATAGATTTTATACATAGGCTCGTTGTATGATTTGGTACAGGGTCATAAAGACACCCCCGAGTACTAGAACGACTCACACAGCTGTATATATGGTATGCACACACCTTGTTCCAGACATGCCCTTTTCACCCTGCGACTCAGTTCATCTATACTGCCACATGAGTGCCCCTCGGGAGATCTGCTATTAGTGTTACCTTGAGCCATGAGAGTCCATCGTAAGCTGACTAATTGCCTACCTGCATCTTGAGCGCCCCTGGGCAGCGCTCCTCTTTCCTCGTGAAGATGGTCGCGCGCTAAAAGAGGAACCAACAAGATGACGAGACGGCACGGAGCTGGTCCTTCTGTTCATGTGTGCTGTACTGCACCACGACCATCACCGTGATAAAATGTACTAACATGCCAAGTTTCGCGTCACTTCCTTTGTCGACTACTCCAAGAAGCCGGTTGAGGATATGCAACTGTGGCCAAATTAACAAAATTTATCTTTCAGATGTTCGTTTTACCCATGTTCATCCGGCTTTTCTAATAGTAGGTCAAACGTATGATACTCTCTTATGAAAGTTCTTTAGCATAAGACCTTTTTGTGAAGACAAGCCGTTACTCTTTGGTAAAAAAAGAAAGTCACATATATTAGAGCGAATGAACACTGGGGCAGCCATTCTTTATTCTACATAAGATGAGGTAAGGTGTGTACCAGTCATCGATTATCTTACACAAAGAACACATGAAATTGCTAAACAGTGCTCCATCCTATGCAACCTCACGCGTGTGGGTTTGGGAAGTGGCGCAAAAATGCCTGCGCATGCGGAGATGAGTTACTGTGCTTATTTGTTTCCCGCCTCTGTGTGCCTTTTCAGTTAGTTCTTTTGTTCCTTTGTGTGCGTGGTAATACGGTTTGTACTCTATGATCAAGGTACAAAAAGTTTTCGCCCAGTTTCTCCATTCTTCACGAAAGACCGGAGACCTCATTAGGAACCAATGTTACGCTTCAGTTTTCTACCTGCGTGTGTAAGCGTGTATCAGGGGAATGGTGTGATGGAAAGCACGGAAGTCGCGGTGATCGTCAGCACGTATTTGTCGGCCCAGACGTCTCCAGTGGGCTGAGATATCGTGAACCGCTACGGTGGAGACGCACGAAGATAAAAAAAATCACTAAAGTGACAATAAGCTTCACCCTGCCATTTTCTACAGGGAGAGTAACAACAAAATCCACACGGACTTTTCTGCATTGACGCTCTCCTTTTTAAGGGACACGTGCGAACAGCAGCAACGTTCGACGTGATTACTACTAACCCTCTCTGAACTTGGTTCCCGGCACCGTAATGTATATATATTCTCTAGAGATTAGAAACGGGGAAAGCGGGGCCCACCGGCGTCTCCCCAAGCAATCAGAGAAACCACGTGACTGGAATGTCGTCGGATATCGGTCTCTCTCTCAGCTCGAAAGTGAAACCTGTTTCCGAGAGCTCACAACTGAGCTGATGGCGCCTGGAAAGAATCGGGCCGATTGCGTTCTTCCGAAAGCAAACGGCAAAACGGGCAGCTCACTATGAAAACGGTGAAAGTTTGATGTAGGCGGTGAACATTCAGGCACCTCATGCCCCTCACAATAGAAAACTTCACATTATCGGGACACTTCATATTAAAGCATTGTAGCAGTAGCGTACCACCCGCAAAAGGACGAAGGACCACGTTTTCCAGCTCCCTTTTTACCTCAATATTGCCACGGTGGGCGCGCTGCCAGTTGTACATCCATGGAGCAAGAAGGAGCCTACTACGTCTTAGCCGTAAAACATAGACACTCAGCATGAAGCCCTAATTGAAAGAGGTTTGACACATGATCTGACGAGTAAGGAAGAGAAACCTCCGCATACAAGCGAAAGACAGAGTTTGCATTCTATCCGCCATCGTGGCTTAGTGCTTATGGCACCGAAATGCTGACTCAAAGGTCACGGGATTGAATCACGACCAAAGCGGCCGCCTTTCCGATGAAGGCGAAAATGCTCGAGGCCCGTTTGCTTAGATTCAGAAGTGCGTTAGCGAACCACAGGTGGTACAAGTTTCTGGAGCCCTCCACGATTTTCTCATAATCACAAGGTAATTTTGAGGCGTTCAAACCCAACAATCGTTTTGGTTGTTATGTTTACATTGTTCAATGATTCGTATAGAGCAACGGAGGTGACGCCACACGTGGAATTTACCAGCGATTGACACGGAGAAACTGGACATCTTCGTCAAAAAAGACAGCAAGCAAGTCCTAGGTCTGTTCATGCACGCGTGTCAAGACAAACTCCACCGCATGAATATTGATGTCGCGGTTAATAAATTCGCAAAAGGGCGCCTCTACATTGAGAAGTGCGCGACGCCATGACAAACATGGGAAGGAAGTTTGAGAACACCTGCTGTTGGGGCACATAGGTGCATATCGATCGGTGTCGCGTGTTACTAAAGGAAGTGTGGTGCCTGTAAAAAAAAAGTGTGACGAAGGGGCATGTAGGAACGGGCGTTTCTGCTCCCCTTACGTGGATCCTGGAGAGGTGCGAGGCATGCAGAGTGCGCGCTGGTGTTTTCCGCAGCAACACCCTTTTGTTCTGTTGTCTGATTCCCCCCCCCCCCCCCCCCCCCCAGCACACTAACGTATCATCACTTTGCAGTCATGTGTAAAGAAAGAGCAAAGTAGCAAATTGGATTAGTTGGACCTTACTCATCAAAATCACAATCCCCCTTCCCCCCAAACAGAAAAGCACAATCAAGTGCAACACACAAGCGCTGTGGGCATGGACATTGGGTACATGCATAGAGTTTTCTAAAATTAACTAGAGGGGACGCCGGCGCTGCGATCGTTCAGAGACCATGAGAGTGATGGGTAATACATAGATTCGCCTAGTCTTTGTACATGCGTGCGGTTAATCACACTTGCAGCTTCGTTTATTGCTGTGTTTCGGTTTTGCCTTAAAGGAAAGAATGACCGCTTGTGAACTTCGTACACGTTTTCAAATGGTAAGCCTAAAAGAATAAGGTGGTGAAGCGCAACCGCTGAACATCTACTGATTTTTGTTTCGTGAAAAAATAACTGCAAGCCACACGACCACACACGAAGCAAGAAGTACGAGAATTAGACAAATCCGTGCACTTGTCACCATTCCCACGCTTGCTGAAGCGCGGTGGGTTGCAGCTTCCATAGACACAAGCGCCAGAGTTCTCTCTAAGTGTATATTTAGGAAACTCTATGGGTGCATGTACAGCTGAGTTCCAATTCTTAGACAGCACGTAGACAGTCTGCGCTGACTGCTTAGAAGACAACACCGAACCCATGCTGTCCGAAAATTGGAACACGTATGGACGGCTTTTACGCGACGAGTCGCCACCTCGCATTGAGAAGAAAAAGTCAAAAATAAACAAACGAAACAGCTATATTTTCTGGATTACTTCCTGTTAAAATCTGAAAAAAATTTAACGTTACTCCGATTGAGTGTCTAGAGAACCGTCTGCTTGTGTGCAGACGGCCATTCCGGCGAGATCCGGTCTATCTCAGCGATTTGCTGAGTCGCCATCTTCGTTAGACGGCAAAGTAGCCTGCGTCGTATTTGTCTACGATGCGGTTTTCTCGAAGATCTCTACTTTTCCTGCTACGTGAGAATTGGAATGGGAATAAAGATGGCCGCCGTTTATTTAGCTGTTTATTTAGCCGTCTATGGTGATTATTGGAACACAACCTGCGTTGGGCAGACGGGACGTTGCCTCAACGTCCATCTAAGGGAGAGCTCAAGGTGCACCATCCTCGCATCTTGCTCTCCATTGCCGGCAGTGCGGCTGCGCAGCTGTGCTTGACAAAGCCACTGTGTTAATGAGGCATACTGACCAGCGCACGCGAGAAATTGCTGAAGCGCATGAAATCATAAAAGCTGTAGGCAGGTGCGTGAGCCAACCTAAAATCGCTCTCACAGATGCTGAGATTTCGTATCAACAACATACTTGATTACGTGCTTCGTGGGGGGGGGGGGGGGTGTCAAGGCTTTATTATGGCTTCGTGTTTGCATATATATGACACGTTTCTACCACTAAACTTTCAGTTTTTAGACAGCGCTTGTGTCATGCACTTCCTTTTGGTTTCTTTTTTTTTGTACTTCTCGTGCGCCAATCTTGATCAAAAAAGGGTACTTCCAATAGATTACCTTGCCGTAGAAACGCACGTTTGTCTCAGGGATTTTAAGCGCTGTGGTAAATTCCACCGTGGTTTCCGACGCCGCTACTAAGCGAAACATAATGTTCAGACAGTAATGAAGAACATTTACCTGATAGCACAGTATCGACCGGCGGTGAAAAGTGGCGCGTAGCTGTGATGACGACATGACAAGCCCACAAGACTACACCCGAAGATGCTTCGCTCATCAAACTCCTGAACCAGAATAAATGAAACCTACCTAGAGACCCGGGAGCCTCCCGGAAGAGTTAAAACGTTGCACGATGCTCCAACTATTGCTTAGAAATAATCGCCCCGAGCTTCTCTAACTATGGTGTCTACTAAGAATCAAGGCTTTAAAAGAGGCCCAAAGCTCCATGGAGGCCGTCGCATACACTTATGCAGCGCAGCCGCGTACCGTAATAGAAGATCCAACGCCGTCTAATTGACTTCAATGGTGTCGTGGTGATGCCTTGTTAGCGCAACCATACCAGAAATGGCAAAATTGCTGCTAGAAACCTAATTATTTACGTGAATAAATACTTTACAAAAATGATTTTAAACGTATTTAAAGTAAAATACAAACTACTGCTGTCTCGAAGTAAAGACATTATTTTACTGTTACTTCTGAAAATGACGAAAATACTCTGACATTACTTAAACAATATGTGTTCAAGCAACTTGAACGCTTCCGATTGCAAATGCTACGTGGCTGTTTTATTGGCCTGCCTCGTTCTCATATTTGTGGTTTGGCACTCAGATTAACTTGTCCTTGGTCCCCCTTTTTTGTATGTGTTTCATGCCATAAGCAAAGCATACTTGGTATATGAACTACTAAAAAGTAACAGGTTAGTCCATTAGTAGGTTTTTAAAATTGCTAATATGAAGCAGCCATTAGATTGTGAAGAAACAGTGTACAAAAGTACTTCATTGAATTAGACTAAAATACGACCTAATTTATGTAATTTCGTTAGGAACTGCCAGGTCTGCACCATCACAAATGCCACAACTAACAGAGCTTAAAAACAGGCTACATTATTAGCCCACGTGGATGATACCGTAAAACACGTTTTTATATATAGAAAAATATTTTTCCGAACTTATTTTTCCTTTACGCTCCCCCCCCCTCACCTTTATTTTTTCGTCGTTATAAAGCTGACAAACCGCCTTCAAGCAATTCCGCTTACATACCGTCACGGCTCTGTCGACTCCTGCTGTTGTCGCGTTGTCGGTATCGGCGAGTTCCACCTTGCCAAGTAGAGACTGTTCTTGGGCACCTGCACGAAAGCAGAAAAGTAACAAAAGTATATTATCATTGATCCTTTCCTATTATTGTCTACTGACTTGTATACACAGACACACAAGTACACGCAAGAAATGGAGAGGGCTGACAAGTGCCACCTAGGTGGATGAGCACAGTGGTAGAGCATAGGCCTCGTTCTTCGAAGATCGCACGTTCGGTGCCCGCCTGTGGCAAGTTATCTTTTCACTCATGTTTCTTTTTTCCACTGACACTTCAAATACTAATATTATCCCCTATACTTTCATTTGCATCGTTGTCAATTCGTTCTCATTAACTTGGGTGGAACACAGAAAACGAGCCCTGAATTTCGTCCTTCTTGTCTTCTCATATTGTTGAATAAAGTTGTTCAATCAATCAATCAATCAATCAATCAATCAATCAATCAATCAATCAATCAATCAATCAATCAATCAATATACCAGCCAACCAATCAATCAATAAATCATTCCCTCTAGCAGTTTAGTGTGCGAGGTCTGTGGCACCAATCCCGAAAACGTTGATATCGACGAGAAATACCGTTAGCACATGGTGATTACTACACTATCGGTCTTTTTTTTTTTGCCAAGCTCTTTAAACTAGCCGTGGTATTGACCTTGTGGCAAAACTATCATCAGGATGTAGGGGTATGTGGCACCGAACTTGAGCAATGCCCTCTTTTCACCGCCATGGAGTGGCTTGTAATGACACTGATGGATGAAAAAAATGAGTGGAGACAAATAGTTTCCGAAAGAAAAAATCTTCACTAAGCGGTATTCGAGACCATGTACCCTCATCCAGAAGTCGAGCGTCTTAATGACTCGGCTGTCTAGGCTTAGTAAGAGAGCATAGCACAGCCTTCTACAGTATAGTGTACTAATATCTGGGCTTTTACGCCTCGAAACCAAGATATGGGTACAGGAGAGGCAGTAGTAGAGGGCTGCCGAAAATTAGACCATCTGGTGTTCCTTAACGTGCACTGGCAGTGCACAGTACATGGGCCTCTGGCATTTTGCCTCCACCGAAGTGCGACCGCGATCTCTGGTTCAGCAGCCGAATGCCAAGACCACTGGTTCACCGTGATGAGTGATTCTTTATTCATTCAAAAAAAGGAAAGAAATAAAAGAAGAAAAAACCAAGAAAGTTAGAGGGAAAAGGTAAAGGAAATGGGGGAGAAGTAGCACGAGAGTGGGAAACGAAAGAGGCGTGAGTAGGAGAGAAAGCAAGGGGGTAGAGCATAAAACGAAGCAAATAAACAATGAAAAAGAAAGAAAGAACTGCAAAAAGGGAGTGACAAAAAGAAGGAGACCTGAAAGTAGGGTCAGAATAGAACTAAAGAAAGTAAGCTCGAGATAAACATGGACAGAAAGAGAGTGATGAAGGAAGAAGAGAAGGTATTTCCTTGTGTCTACCATTCTGAATTTGTTTTGCTGTCTTATACGTTTTTGTGATTTTGGCTGCTTGCAGCTGTACATTTGTTCAACGACCTGCTTTTGATTGGCTATATTAGTATCCCCCCCCCCGTTACTGTACTGCCAAAATGCACTGTGGTTATTGCAATAAAAATAAATAAGTAAACATCAGGTAAAAGGAATAAATCAATCGAAATAAACAGAAAAAAGATGTAGAAATAACAAACAGAATAGAGGAGAAAGAAGTGAATAAAGAAAAGAAAGGCAAAATTGCTAATCTTGGCAAAACAGGAAAAGCCAGAACCTAGGGTACTACATTGCTGCCCATATATGCTTGGCTGTCTCTTTGGCATTGCGCCTCCAGTGGAAGGCGCGCCATTCTTTTCGCGCACTTTCCTCAATAAAAACGTCCCCCAGGTTTGTGGACCTGCAAGTTAGTAAAGGAATATTTTGCTTGTTGTAGACAACGGCTTGTGTGACCAACTCTAAGTGGTGTGGCAGCGCACATATCCTTGCATGTAGCTCTCATCTCCGTGTCTTACTTTTGCACTCTGTCAGCGAAGGGTAGTCAGCCAGACGCTTTTCAAGTTAATCTCACTCCCCCCCCCCCCCTTCGGTCATCTTGGCGTTTCCGCCAACATTTTTTTTTCACCCACCTACACTCCTCACGTCAGATCTTTTCCCTCAACGAGCTCCACTATGCCATAAAAGTGTTCTTTGGTTAACCAGACATTTTAAAGAGACCTGTTGTTTACTTCCAAATCTGTATACAAGTGTCTGCCCTCTAATGCTCGACTACGTATGGGTTGTTTGGAACAGCAGTGATACATGAAACAGCTAAATGATCGAGATCGTTCTTCGAAAAGATTTCAATACTTCAGTATCGCTTCTCCAACCCTAACTACCCTCATCACCCAGTGCTAAATCTTCAACGCAAATAGGGGCGCATAAGACAAAGAAACGACAATGACACTGACGAGGATTTTTGGGTTTAGTTTGTTTTTGAGTCCGGTGCTTATGATTGTGATCACATAGGTAAGGTGCTATCTGCATGTTCATTCAATAAATGCAAAGTTGGAAGTCAGGGCTTGCTCTCGTCGTTTCTTTATCTGCTGTATAATTGTTTTGAGCTGAATCTTTAACGTCATAGCATACCGACTAGTCAGCTCCCACACTGTGCTTCTGCATCAAGAAGAGTGGGGGACGATGACGAAGTGATTCTCTCACAGAACGCTTGCGCCCGTGTCTCAGTATTTTAATTTTGTTTTCCTGCAAATCCTAGGGGCTGTCGCTCCCTCCTTTGCGGTGATGCTTCAGGACACACCTGAGAGTGTTCCAGGCCTGCAACCGTCGCGCCGAGCTTCGTCGCCTAGGAAGCGTGGCAACGCGTCGAGCGACACGGTCAGCGAGGCAACCGATTTGTCTGCGAGCGCTTACGCGGTATTCTGACATTGACTCCAAGGCCATGGGTGATCACTGGCGACTTTAATGCTTACCATTTTCTATGGGAAAGCTCCAGGGTCAACTCTAGAGGAAGAAAATTGGTGTCCTTAGCCTCGGAGTACGAACTCTGCGTTTATCATGAAGGAAGCCCTACATATTTACGCAGATCAGCCTATAGCAACTGTCTGGACCTTACATTGGTTTCTCACTCAATTACCAGGAAAGGGCACTCGTTTTCAGATCTCGAAACGCGGGGCAGCGACCATATACCAACTTACCTGCGGATAGAAGGTTTCACCAGCTCCAAGTTCTCAAGAGGCCTCAAATACACCGATTGGCCGAAATTCAAAATGTTAATGGAAGAATGCTGTACCGACGGCTCATCATATAACCTAGAGGACTCGATAAAGGATGTCCTGCAGAATACCACGCATTCACTTTTGACTTGTCACAAGCACACCGATTTCGACATCGAGCTCGAGAAACTTCGCCCAATACGCTGTCGTGCAGAACGAAGGCACTCACGGACAAAGCACATGGATGATTTCAGGCTGACTAGACGCATTCAAAAGAAAATGCCGCGGCACATGAACAAACTGGCTTGGCGACGTTGGACATCCTTCTGCGAGTTGATGGATCCGCGAAAGCCCCTATCACTGATATGGCGAACTGTCCGGGGTCTTAGCACAACCTTGGGTCAGCGACACCCGTTTACATGTCTGGCACTTCACCTACACTGTAGAGAGATCGAGGTCGAAGAATTCTTCTGTAGAAGAATTGCCGGTGATTCCAATTTTACGGTATCAAGAATGGGAACAATTGACAACCCACCGCCCTCAAGGGATCCCCGTATGGAATGCCAGTTTTCTATGAATGAGCTAGAGGCGACACAAGCACTGTGCAGACGTTCTTCAGCACCCGGACCTGACGGCATTACCTGTCGTGCCCTTTGTAATTTTAGAGACCAAGCTCGGAAGACATTCTTACGCCTATACAACGACTCCTGGCAGACTGGTACGGTTCCCCAGACATAGAAGTCAAGTCGCCTCATTCCACTTCTGAAGGCTGGTAAATCTCCTTTGGATATTGCCTCATACCGTCCTATCGCGCTTGCCAGTTGTGCGGGAAAAACAATGGAACGAATGATTCTAACACGAATGGAGTGGTATTTAGAGCACTACGAAATCTATCCAGTATCCATGACTGGATTCAGGCACGGCCATTCGTCAATAGACAACGCTGTTGATCTGGTTACATATTGTTACGGGGAGAAGGCGTCTGAAAAATGCCTTTACTTTTGGTAAACAGGCAGGCATACAATATGGAGCCCGGTCTGCGCGAGCTCGCGCTAAACATCGTCCTCTTTTCTAGAATGTTCATTTGTGGCGCCCCGTAGCATCACCCCCCCCGGCGGCGAAGGCACCGTCTCGGTGCTTGGCTGGTCTGAGTAAAATCGTTTCAGCCGAGTCACGTGAATAACGTCAGAACACGATCGCGCGCTGGTGGCGTTAAGAGGTTCAATTTCATATGTCACGTCGGTGACTTGGCGCACAACACGGTACGGACCTGAGTACGGTGAAGTCAGCTTTTCGCACAGGCCAACTCGCCGCGACGGCGTCCAGAGAAGGACTGTGTCACCTTGACTGAAGTGAACATCACGATGGCACGCGTTGTAGACCTTTCGTTGTCGTTCCTGCGAATCGCTCAGACGCTGGCGAGCAATCTCACGTGCCTCTAGAGCTCTAGAAATCACATCGCGGGCATATTCTGACGTGTGGCCAACGGCAGGAAGGAGCGTGTCGAAAGGCGACGTAGGTTCTCGTCCGTACAGGAGGAAAAATGGCGAGAAACCTGCAGTGTCATGCCGAGACGTATTATAGGCAAATGTTACAAATGGAAGGGTGAAGTCCCAGTCACGATGGTCGGAAGAAACGTACATGGCGAGCATGTCCGTGATGGTTCTATTTAGCCGCTCCGTGAGCCCGTTGGTTTGAGGATGATACGCCGTTGTGAACTTGTGCTTTGTAGCGCAAGAGTGCAATATGTCTTGAATAACTTGTGATAAAAAGTAGCGACCCCGATCGGTAAGCAGTTGCCGAGGAGCGCCGTGGTGTAATATGACGTCTTCTAGAAGAAAGTCAGCGACGTCGGTCGCACAACTGGTAGGAAGGGCCCGTATGATGGCATACCGAGTGGTGTAATCCGTGGCGACTGCTATCCACTTGTTTCCGCTCGCCGATAAAGGAAACGGTCCTAGTAAGTCAACACCTACCCTATAAAATGGTTCGGATGGGATCTGAATGGGTTGAAGGCGTCCCGCTTTAAGGGTTGCTGGTTTTTTGCGGTGTTGACAGGATTTGCATGAGGCGACGTAACGGCAGACGGATCGGTAAATACCGGGCCAAAAGAAGCGACGTCGAACGCGGTCATAAGTTCTTGAAACTCCCAGGTGACCAGCTGTCGGAATATCATGCAACTGTGCAAGGACAGTCTGACGAATATGTTGTGGTATGACCAACAGCAGCTCAGGTCCGTAAGGATGCATGCTGTAGCGATATAAGACGCCATCTTGGAGCAGGAACATACGGAGAGACGGAGGAGTTGTGGGACCACTAAGCCGAAGGATTATATCTCTGAGGTGAGGATCACGGCGTTGCTGATCTCCGATGTTGCTAAACGCGGAAAGTGCCAAAACGAAAGTAGACTCATCGCTCTCAGAAAGGTCTGCTGGGACTACTGAATGACGCGACAAGCAATCAGCATCGTCATGGTGGCGACCTGATTTGTAGACAACCGTGTAGGAATATTCCTGTAGCCATAGAGCCCACCGGCCGAGACGTCCACTAGGATCCTTTAAGGACGACAACCAGCATAAGGCGTGGTGATCAGTGACAACCGTGAACGGGCGTCCATACAAATACGGCTGAAATTTAGCCACTGCCCAGACGAGTGCGAGGCATTCGCGTTCTGTGATGGAGTAATTTCGCTCTGCTGGCGATAAAAGACGGCTAGCGTATGCAATAACGCGCTCGCAGCCATTCTGTCGTTGTGCCAAAATGGCTCCGATGCCGTGGCCGCTGGCGTCGGTACGCACTTCCGTTGGAGCGCATATATCAAAGTGGCCGAGAATCGGTGGCGTCGTAAGTCTACTCGTCAGTTCAACGAATGCTCTGGTTTGTTCAGGTCCCCACACAAAAGTCACATTTTTTTAGTAGTTCCGTGAGCGGTCGTGCGACGTCAGCAAAATTCCGCGCAAATCTACGAAGGTAAGAACAAAGGCCCACAAAGCTTCGAACATCGTTCGCAGAGGTAGGCACAGGGAAATCTTTGACGGCACGGATTTTCTCAGGATCGGGACGAACACCAGAAGAATCGATAAGGTGTCCAAGGACAGTGAGCTGCCGGCGGCCGAAGTGACATTTCGACGAGTTTAGTTGGAGCCCTGCTTTGCGGAAAACCGAAAGAATTGTTGAGAGACGCTCGAGGTGAGTTTCGAAAGTTGGCGAAAAAACAATGACGTCATCAAGGTAGCATAAGCAGATTGACCACTTGAAACCGTGAAGAAGAGCGTCCATTATTCGTTCGAATGTAGCCGGGGCATTGCATAAACCGAACGGCATTACTTTGAACTGATAGAGCCTGTCGGGAGTTATAAATGCCGTCTTTTCACTGTCCAGATCATCAACTGATATCTGCCAGTACCCGGAACGAAGGTCGATAGAAGAGAAATAATTTGCGCCACTAAGGCAGTCAAGAGCGTCGTCTATCCGCGGCAGAGGATTAACGTCTTTTTTTGTAACCTTGTTAAGATTTCTGTAGTCGACACAGAAGCGCCAGCTGTTATCCTTCTTTCTCACAAGCACAACGGGCGAAGCCCAAGGACTTGAAGAAGGTTCAATGATGTCTCGGGCAAGCATCTTGTCGACTTCTTGCTGGATCACGTGGCGCTCGGTGGAGGAAACTCGATAGGGTCGCCGGTGTAGTGAATTTGCATCACCGGTGTTGATCCGATGTTTTACGACGGTCGTTTGACCTAGGGGTCGGTCGCAGAGATCAAAGACGTCTTGATACGACGCAAGAAGGCCACGAAGCGCAGACACATGCTCGGCCGGGAGATCAGAGGCAATCATTCCAGTTATGCAGTCTAGTGTACTGCGCGACTGAATACTTGCAGATGACGGTGTATCCTCTATTAAGGCCGATATGTCGTAGTCGCCGGCCGGGGCAAGGGTTGCAAGGGATATTCCTCGTGGCAGCACTTCAGAGCAAAGTCCGAAATTCACAATAGGGAGACATGCCACGTTGTTCTTCATTGTGATGATGGTGTGGGGGAACGCAACATTGAGCGAACAGAGTACTGTAGGATTAGGTGAAATGACATAATCGCCGTCAGCCACAGGTGGATCAGAAGAGACGTCGATATACGTCACAGCTCGACAAGATAGGCGGACAAAGTCGGCGGAGCATAGCTTTGGCGGCGCAAGATCAGGAGGGTCAACGGCGTGTGGTAGGACGAGCTGAACAACACCAGCAGAACAGTCAATTAGGGCGGAATGCTCTGACAGAAAATCGAGTCCCAATATGATGTCATGTGGGCAGTGGTCCAGTACGTAAAACAGAACAGTGGTATGACGTCCAGCAACAGTGACACGGGTGGCACACATCCCGGTTACCGCTGGTGTTGCACCATCAGCTACTCGGACAAGAGTGATCGGAGCAGGAGTGAGCACTTTCTTGAGTCGAGCACAAAGGCTGGAGTTCATGACTGATATGTGAGCGCCGGTGTCAATGAGTGCTGCCACAGAAGTACCGTCAACATTTACTTTATTCAAGTTGTTGTGTCCGGGTATCGTGTGTAGAGGAATTTTGGGTCGGGTCGTCGAAGCAGGCTCACCTCTAGGAGCTGCGCCCGTCAGTTTTCCGAGGACTGGTGGTAGGAGGGCGAGGGGGAGCGACGTCGGCTAGTTGAGCGGGACATGCGTCCAGAGGGCGACGGAGAGCGGCTTGGTTGGGCGGGCCTGGATGGCGAAGCATCATCTTGTGCCGTGTAGATCGGCATCCGAGAGCCAGCAGGTGGGCGTCGGGTGTTGGCATAATGCGACCATGGCTACCAACCCCAGGAAGTGCGGCAATGACGTAAAATATGGCCCACTCGTCCACAGTTGAAGCAGATCGGCCTGTCATCGGAAGTTCGCCATTCTGCCGGGTTCCGGTAACGTGGGCGGTTGTTCAGTCCGCGGGACATATTAGGTGTACTGGGCAGTCGGTAGTCAGGTCGGTTAACGGGGCATAGCGTCTGAAGTCCGGCGTTGGCGAGTTCCTGGCGTACGACACTCTTGATTAAAGAAATCGTGGTGCGAGAGTCGTCAGGAGCCTGGACTTGGTCAGACAGAGGAGATGCTGCCTCGATTTCGTGGCGCACGATGCGCACGATATTGTCGGAAGCAGCAGGGGCTGGTGCCAAACGGGCGTCCTCGCAGGTTGATGTTGCAGCCGTGTTGGGAAGACGCGAAAAGTGTGGAGTGATACGGCGACTTTTCGCGTCTTCGAAGCGTCAGCATTCATTAATAACGTCGTCTATGGTCGATGAGTTTCGATATACGAGGAGATTGAAAGCGTCATCGGTGATTCCTTTGAGGATGTGCGCGACCTTTTCAGATTCCGGCATCTTGTCATCAACCTTCCGGCAGAGGGCGAGCACATGCTGTATGTATGTGACGTACGACTCGGTGCCAGACTGGAGTCGGGACGCTAGTTCTTTCTGCGCAGCACGACGACGCCCGATGGGCTTGCCGAAGAGATCGATGAGTTTCTGCTTACAGATGTCCCAACTCGTGATATCTTCCTCGTGGTTGGAAAACCAAACTTTAGCTGTACCGTCAAGGTAGAAAATAATATTGGCCAACATGAGCGTCGGATAAACAGCGCTCACCCTTTCGTACAGCTGGAGCCATTCCTCCACGTCAGTACTGTCACTGCCCGAAAATGTGCCTGGGTCAGGCGGTTGAGTCAGGACGACGGTGCGGTTAGTAGCAGCTGGATGCGGTGCTGTTGGTTGCTGCGTAGTTGGACGAAGCACGGTTGGGGTAGTCTCCGAAGAATCCTCGTGTTCGTCTTGATCAGGCATGGCACAGGCAGCCAAGGAACGTCCGCTGCGTAGAATCGTCGTGGTGTTGACTGTGGGAAGACCCGCACTCTCCACCAAAATGTTACGGGGAGAAGGCGTCTGAAAAATGCCTTTACTTCTGGTAAACAGGCAGGCATACAATATGGAGCCCGGTCTGCACGAGCTCGCGCTAAACATCGTCCTCTTTTCTAGAATGTTCATTTGTGGCGCCCCGTAGCAATATGTTCAACACCAGAAAGACTGCAAGAGACTGTGCGCCGCCCTGTTTCTAGACGTTAAGGGGGCTTACGACAATGTCACCCATAAAGCCATCCTTAGTGCTTTGGAAACAGTAGGTCTTAGTGGCAAGATATATATGTGGGTGTACAGCTACTTACAGCTGAGATCATTTTACGTGATGACAGCAAATGGCCCAACACCTGATTATTACAGCAGCCGAGGAGTTCCTCAGAGAGGAGTGCTAAGCCCTACACATTGCAATCTAACTCTCATTTGATTAGTCGGGCACCTAGCTAGCACGGTAGAACTTTCTGTCTACGCTGATGACATCTGCATTTGGACATCAGGTGTGACAAGGCCTCAGCTTCGCGCCCGCATTCAGAAGGCTGCTAGAACGACGTCATGCTACGTTCGTAAACAAGGCCTCGAGGTGTCGTGCGGGAAATGTGCAGTAGTAGCGTTCACGCGGAAACAGATAGATAGATAGATAGATAGATAGATAGATAGATAGATAGATAGATAGATAGATAGATAGATAGATATGTGGGGTTTAACGTCCCAAAACCACTATATGATTATGAGAGACGCCGTAGTGGAGGGCTCCGAAAATTTAGACCACCTGGGGTTCTTTAACGTGCACCCAAATCTGAGTACACGGGCCTACAACATTTCCGCCTCCATCGGAAATGCAGCCGCCGCAGCCGGGATTTGAACTCGCGCCCTGCGGGTCAGCAGCCGAGTACCTTAGCCACTAGACCACTGCGGCGGGGCATTCACGCGGAAACCAATGTCTGCTTACAGCATATCGATTAATGAAGAATACATATGGTTCAGCAGAAGCCACAGGTTCTTGGGAGTCATAATAGACAGAAACCTGTGGTGTACTTCACTAGTGAACTATGTGAAGAAGCGGCTGATGGCAACATGCCACATGTTCAAATTCCTTGCAGGAAAGAATCGGGGAGTGCCCTTACCATCCATGCTACAACTGTACAGAGTGCTGTTTATCGGATTCTTACGATACAACTTACCTGCAATAACTAACGCCGGCAAGACCAACCTGCGCTCAATTCAGAGCATCCAAGCCCAAGCACTTAAGATATGCCTTGGATTACCCCGCAGTGCTTCAACGGCTGAAACCATTGTCATCGCTCAAGATCACCCGATAAAGACGCAAAGACGCACTGACCGTGGGCACACGAACGCATGTGAAACGCCGACACATTAGTCCCGCATCTCGTTGCAATTCACGGGAGAAAAATGACAAAGAGACGCTCACATTCCATATTGCGTTTAATTATTTATCTAGAGCTTTATTAATCTCTTCAAGCAACCAATTCCATACACACCGTGTTAAATAATTTTCGCCATTTCACATGCCACTGTCTGCAACGTCAGAGCAGAGTCGTCAGCGTAGAGGACCAAGGTCACTGCATTGCCGTGTACGTAGGGTAATTCATACGCGCACGTCATGCCCTCGTTCTCTCGACGCACAATGGCAGAAGGGAGGAGGATCAGCGTTTATCTTGAAATTTGACCCATTTGCACGGCGGGTAGCGTTGCAAATGTTGGCAGACGTGATCATGACCGCCTCGTCTACGCATTGAGCTTGTCAGATTAAAATTGTCAAACCTGGGGAGTGCCCCTTTAAAGAGGGATGTAGGGAATGCGTTACGACTTTTAAGGGTCGTTCCATGCGCTAGACGCCCAGCCGCAACGCACGTGCCGGCACACCTGCCGCTCCCAAGCAGGGGGTGAAAGAGCGTCACCAATTGGCTTATTCGTCCCCCGCTTGCGTGTGGCGGGGGTCGCGAGAAGTGCGTTGGCAGATAGCACGTGCCATCTATATATCTAGTCTTGCAAAGTCTCTAATTGCAAAGCCGTTGCAGCTGTGCGAAAAGCGCGTGGAACGGCCCTTAGGGCCGTTCCACGCGCTTTTTATGGCTGTCACGCTATAACTCATGCGGTTGGTATGTACCGTTCTTAGGACTCCGTTTTTTTACCAATGTCAATGATCTTTTGCTATACGCTATTGTTTATGATTTTATATTTCCGGCTGGCTAAGGTTTAATTTGCCAAGTTTTTTTAGAGCTGTCTATGTTGTGCAGCTAATTGTGAACTATGAATTCTGCATGCTATATCTAACTGATGCGCCAGTGCGAAGACCTCAAGGCAAATCGCCCCGCCGCGGTGGTCTAGTGGCTAAGGTACTTGGCTGCTGACCCGCAGGTCGCGGGTTCAAATCCCGGCTGCGGCGGCTGCATTTCCGATGGAGGCGGAAATGTTGTAGGCCCGTGTACTCAGATTTGGGTGCACGTTAAAGAACCCCAGGTGGTCGAAATTTCCGGAGCCGTCCACTACGGCGTCTCTCATAATCATATGGTGGTTTTGGGACGTTAAACGCCACAAATCTAATGAAGGCAAATCACTACCATTCGTTACAAGACTGCGTTAATATTTTTCTTCTTCTTGTTAATATTATTATTAATGCGAAGCATTTCTTAGCGAAGTTCGGCGACTTTGAGCATATCTATCTATCTATCTATCTATCTATCTATCTATCTATCTATCTATCTATCCGCTTACATTTGGGTGCTCTCGTCGTCACCCCCTTCACTTGGCGCGAACCAAAATCAGCATGGGAGGGTGAGATGGTTTGACGAATATAATGCGCTCTTCAAACATGAATAATGTAACAATTCAGTCGCGTACGTCGTCAAACACTTCTGGCCCGACAGTGGCACATACCCATGGGCGGATATGTGCCGCTGGTATGCGAGTATGTGCCACAAGTGACTCGCACAATATCTACCCGAGAACGATAAGAACAAACGTGGGCAATTTTAACGTGTGAGCGCTAAGAACTACCCGATATCGTCAGCGCCGACCCGATAAATTCAATGAATAAATTACAGGGTCCCAGCAGGAATTGAACCCAAGCATTCTGCGTGGCAGTCAAGCATTCTACCATAGAGCTACGCCAGGTCTCGGAACTACTTTTTCAAATAGGCGGTCACCTTCGTGAAACACCAATAGGGGTTGCAGTGCTGGCTACCCAAGTTTTTAAACACTGCATATGCACTCCTAGCCGTCACGTCGGGTTAACGTCAATTGTGGTTACTTGTCCTGCGCTGAATCTGATTTATGTAGCAGTGTCCAGGGCCAGTATCCTCGCGACCATCAGCGCTTCGTATCAGCTTTTTGTGTTGCTAATACGCATGTTCCTGTTGGCATCGTTGATTGATTGATTGATATGTGGGGTTTAACGTCCCAAAACCACAATATGATTATGAGAGACGCCGTAGTGGAGGGCTCCGGAAATTTAGACCACCTGGGGTTCTTTAACGTGCACCCAAATCTGAGCACACGGGCCTACAACATTTCCGCCTCCATCGGAAATGCAGCCGCCGCAGCCGGGATTCGAACCCGCGCCCTGCGGGTCAGCAGCCGAGTACCTTAGCCACTAGACCACCGTGGCGGGGCTGTTGGCATCGTTGCGCAAGTGCAAACAACTGGTTGCGAACATCTGCAACTCTTCATATATGTCTGTGCGTGCAACATTTGTACATACATTTAGCGTCATTCCATGATGTGTCGCTCAATAAAGAAGTTGCAACACTGTCACCTTCCCTCCGCATGTTTCGCATAACGTCGATTCCGAGGTACGTGGGATCTGCCGAATTAATATTATTATTATTATTATTATTAATATTATTATTATTATTATTATTATAACAATAAGCTTCCCCTGAATACCTCAAAAACCAAGTTCATGAGTATATTAAAAAACACACCCATCGTGTCATTTTCATGCTTGGTCAATACCGTGTCGCTAACTGAGGTTTAGGATTTCAGTGATCTTGGTGTGTGTTTTTTTTTATTGCGTGCCTAATTTTTCTGCTCACAGTATGCGTACTGCCACACGGTTTTCTCGGCTATGTTTTCAAAATATTTTGAGAATTCAGTTCTCCTACAGCCTCCCAGAAAGTGTACATCACAATATGTATTCCTCAAGTTGAGTATGTATCTGTGATCTGGAATGGCACCGCCAAATGTGGCTGTGACGCCTTTGAGCCAGCCCCCGAAAATTCAAAAGCATTTACAACCACCGTATTGCTATCAATAACCATAGATCTTCCTCTAACACTGTCAGAATATTATCATTACTATCGTTTCACTGCCGACGAAGTCGCGCTGACCTGTTAATTCTGTATAATCTAGAATTCACGGGATGATATGTTGTGCTTTTCTTGTGTTTACAGTGTTTTTCTTAGATTTTTTAGAGAATGTCTTTATTGCATTGTTTATTTTTATCATTTAATTTACGCATGCGTCTGCACTAAGACCTCATGGTTGTTCCAGTGCACAATTAATATATGATTGATCGAATGATTAATTAATAAATAATATTATTGTCGTTCCTTTGCTGCTGACGAAATCACTCGAATCTGTTATTTCTTTACAAGTTGATCATGTCATCATATTCTTCTCTGTGCTTCTCAACTATGTTAACTCTTAGAATTGTGGGCAAGTGAACTCGAGAGAATGGACCATTTTCAAGCACCCACCTGTTTTTTCACATATTCTACCATTAAAAAATACAGTCTCTATAATATTACTTTTCATCATCTTGATGTTTTTCATAGAGCACAATCATTGTTTTTATCCTAACTTTGCACTTGGTTGATACAGTTTGTTTGTGCGGTTCGTGTGTCGGCCCCTGAAATCGTGCCAACTGATTTTCTGCTCTGTTTACCATCGTCGGCACCCTCACGACGCAATATACTCGTGCAGGAATGGCGCCCCGCTGCCTTTTGTACAGCGTAATTACTTATTCGTGTGAAACATCCGCAAAGGCACACCCCCAAACATTCATATCACTTTATTATGCAAATGGGCCGTCATTACATGAGAAACAGAACGAAGCGAGGCTCTTTAGGATGATGATTGTAGCTCATCTCCGACTTTCACGTTCAAATTTGTTTTCACGAGCATCGTTCCGGCTGAAAAGATATTTCCGGGTCATAATGACAATGTGGGTTGAAGCGTAAAATTGGGGAATAATTCAGGCAATCTTCACTCGTGCCCTAGACGCCAACAAAGAGATGCGTGTAACGAGGTGATTAAACGCATAGAGTTCGATCGGTACGTACAGAGAGAGTGGATGCCCTAATCAATGAATATGCAAGAGCTTTTGTTTATTGACGCATGATAAGAATGAAACGATGCTTGTAACAAAGAGGGGTGTTCGGAGTTGTCATCAATGAATAAGACATAATTTTCAGCGGCCAGCATCGTATGTAGATAGATACAAGTAGGTAACAATAGGAGATCGCTGCTATGAGTCGATAAATGTGTGTTTATGAAACAATAAAACGAGCCGGCGCGGATCGCCTGTCTCGAAAGGTTGAGCGATTTCCAGTGTACCCTGATCTCGAGTAAACTATACGCGAAAGACAGCTTTCTGGTGTCGAGGGCAACACGAGTAATTTAAAAGGTGGCATATCTTTTACAAACATTAACACGGGAACCATAGTTGTGGGTGGAGATTATGCTTTATTTTTTCGAGTCATTTGGCAGTTTCATAATTGTGAGAAAAATATTTGACCCAGCGTTTGCAACTTCCACAGCCGCCGTGTGTCGCCAACGCTGTCCCATTACTGCGCCAGACTAGCCATCCCTGGTATAGCATTTCGCGTTTTAGCGCGATAGCATTAAAGAGCTCGTCTCACAGAAATTCCGGCGTCGTTGGTTGTGAGCGAAAAATCACCTTATACGCGTGACCGAGCAATCGAGGACGATGCAAACAAAATAAAGGATAAAAGCCCTGGGTAACAGTGGGGAGCCAACCAGCGTCGCTTCAGTCTGAGAGGGCATCGAACCCGGGTCGTTTGCGTGGCAAAGGGACGTTCTACCACACGGCCACGCGGGGAAAAAAACTGACAAAAAGTTCATCTATTTCGAAACGCAGTGAAAGTAGCTATCACGCTTTACAATTACACGTGCCCCTTTTACATGCTTCACAACGCAACATGAAATATTGTGGTAATAGTGCTTGGTACAAACGCCCATTTTCAGCGGGTGTCAGAACATGCCATTATCATAAAGAATTCGTGGTTTGAAGCCGGTACACGTACAGTAGGGGCATAGCGAATTCGATGATTCATGCACTAAGTGTTTGAAGTACGCACTAGAAACAGCATATCGCTGTCACGTTCAACTCTTAAAAACGGAGCTTTAGGTTCCCCTAATTTTTCAATTGTTCCTTGTTTATTCTTTCTTGAGCCGCGTGGGACATCAACGATGGGACGGGAAATTAAACCACCATCCTTTATAATTGCGTTGCTGCGAACCACACTGAATTGGGATAGTTTGTGAGAAAACTAGAGCCCAATCAGATACGTAAGTTCCCAAAGAATCATCCAGTATTATTATTGGTATTGCGAGTTTAAGTAGACTTTTCTGTTTCTCTTTTGTACAATATGGTGATATTTAGAAGACGAGTAGTGCGAAAGCACGTTTATATGCAAAAAAAGAGGCTTGGCGGATACGACAAAAGAATATTTTCAATTTGTTAAGATCGCGGCGCTTCAGGGGATGCCGTTGTCAAGAAGGTTGTAATGCGTGTAATGGGTAGAGTGTATTGGTACTCCAGTGGAGATAGATTCGTCCCATCGATCCCCACTTGCATTTTTCATGTGAGCTGGCTGCGAGGTGTCCCTCTAAGTTTCATAATTTAGTTGCGCCACCTAACGTTTTTGCCGTCTTTCGCAGCGCTCCCTAAGTGCATTGACAGCGTAATCGATCACCATTACAACACAGTACGAGGCTCACACAGCTCCACCTTTTGCTTGTAATCTGATCCGAAATTTCCTTATCATCTCAAATATCACCTGTCCCTGTCGGCTCCGTAACGCCCACTGCTGTATTCATTTGGTTTTATTTATTTATTTTACCGACAGGGTTTTCACATTGCAGAGGGGAGGACAAGTTACATATCAAAAATGGAAAACAACACGTGATAAATAGGTACATGAACGAAACTTCAACAGTTGACAGAGTTGACACAAATAGATTATATATCAACTACGTCAACAAGAACAACGTAGCCGCCTGACAAGGTTTTTTCCGTAGTGATTAATCGATCTTGACTTTTCTTGGAAGCTCTGCCAGCAGAGTAACTTAGTAACTATCTTAGTAACTTAGTAACTACCAACTTAGTAACTATCTATCTATCTATCTATCTATCTATCTATCTATCTATCTATCTATCTATCTATCTATCTATCTATCTATCTATCTATCTATCTATCTATCTATCTATCTATCTATCTATCTATCTATCTATCTATCTATCTATCTATCTATCTATCTATCTATCTATCTATCTATCTATCTATCTATCTATCTAACTAACTAACTAACTAACTAACTAACTAACTAACTAACTAACTAACTAACTAACTAACTAACTAACTACATAACTAAACAATCAATTCCATCCACGTTGTCTGATGTACCTCAGCCATTACCTTAAACATAGGCATCACAGGTTTAATGTACAGGCCATACCCACAAGGCGTTCTAACGTTTATGGTGCGGGACCCAATCCCGGCCTTAGTGGCCGCATATATGAAGGCGAAAGGCTACAGGTCCTTGTGCTTAGATTTGGGTGCGCGTTAAAGAACCGCAGGTGGTCGAATATTTCCAGAGCCTTCGACTACGGAGTCTCTCATATTCTAATCGTGGTTTTGTGAAATAAAACCCCCAGACTTAATATTTCATTTATTGCATTTTTTGAGGAACCATTTATGCCAAAAACGCCTGCGTTCACAACTCGACCTTCACATTCATAAGTGGACTCTGAATCAGTTGCGCCACGAGAGCTGCTACGAAGCACGATTTCTGCAAGTATCGTTCAAAGGATATACTAATAATGCATAGAAATTTAATAAGGTGACGCCTTCGAGCAGCCGCGGGCAAAATATAAAGAAAGGCGTAACAATATCCAAGTAATGTCTTTTTAAAGATTTGTACTACTAATTACTGGTTTAAAGCTAAATCCGACTAGTTACGCTAGTGGTAAAAGCCTCGGAAAAAATTCTTATTTTTGAAGAGTATTAAAGATCAACACTACACCATAATATAATCTCTTCTTTACGGGCTTCCAAGCTTCTCAATAACTAGATTAAGAACTAGAAGATTATTATAAGCCGACGCGGCCCAGCATACCAAAATAATTAACACTGTCTCTGTTTACAACCAAACTAGCTTGCGTGGAAGCAACAGTCCCACATTATTTTTCCAATATTATCATGTAAAATTGTGTATTTGCAGTTGAAGAGCAAACAGTAAAGTAAATTCTGAAAAGAAGGCGCAATTAATAAACCTCGGATCGCTATCACATTCGTACATGGAACTTCCAAGGACTTCTCGTGAACGGCGTTCTTGCTTGTAATCAATATCCACCCTGTCCCCCCCCCCCCCCCCTTTTTTTTTGCCATCCAGAACCTCGCTCGTCAATTGGTGTTTTCATGGCTTGTGGTGAACGTGTTTGACTCACGAGTGAGGGGTCCCAGGTTCGATTGTCGCTTTCCAATGCGGATCATTCCGTAGTCGCACCATGTCACAGATTCGGCGTCAGCGGTACTGTCCCCTCCCGCTCCCCCGCCCGCCTCGCATGCTCGCTTCAAGGGTTTCGTGCCGTATGCTCGTGCAAACTGTTGCTCCCCTCCTCCTCTTTCACCACGGAAGGCCGAAACAAACAGCGTCTGTTAGTAAAAAAAAAAACGACAGCTAGCGCTCCACAATCGTTTACTGGCCACCCAGTATATGTAGGTATGAACACTATAACGTATGCACTGAATCGCGCATTCGGAAGCTTGTCAAGGGCGTCTTTACTTGCCCTTTTCTTGACGCTTTTCTTGACTCAAGTAAATGCGATAAAAGCAACAGTACCTTCAACCACTATAGTGGGGCACAACACAACATCAACGTCCTACCCCTAGTTGAAGGCAGCGCTTCTCCTTCATTCAACAAATATGAATAATAAAGGCGAAATAAGAATGAAACATTCACAAGCCATACCCAATTACACAACATTCACATGATACATCTCCCCCCCCCCTCTCTTCTGCGACACATTTCCTCGAGTTCCCTCCGGTCGGAAGTTGCGGGCGGCTTTTTATTCGTAATATCACAGCGTTACCGTTTACAAGCCATAATTACCTAAACATCGGACACTTGCTGTGGCAGTGTTGTGACACCAGTAAAGAACATGAATAGAGCTGGCGAGATGGGAGGTAAAACATTGGCGGATTCTTAACCTTCGCCTTTAGGAGTTCAACATGATAGCAATATCCTTCTTCTAATTAGTACTTCAAACACCTAGTGCGTACTTTTCGATTTCTGATTTTACTCGGGAAGTTTGAATTGTGAATTACTACAATATAACCGGAATGTTGAAACTGGCTTGCGTAATTGAAGCTTTAACATATGGATGTGTTCTGTGTAATGGGTAGCGCACTTTAAACCATGAGCATTTGTGCGCGGGAAATCTTTTTGAGCTTGCTATGCAGCCGCTCCGTTGCCTTGGGCCTGCAGTTGAGAGCCTTGGTGACAATCTCTGCGCCCCTGCGGCCAGCTGCAGGGCTCCGTCCACCGTAAGGTACCCGCTGGTGTGTTTTATGAACATTTATTCTTTAAACTGAAAAGTGGGCTGTAAGCGATAAAAATTTGATTACTCATTACTTTCAGTTACCAAAACAAATATTGCAATTTTCTCACCACACGAGATAGTGAAGCTGTCTTGGGGGCTAATTACTCTCTGCCATCGAAACAATAGTCACCGACCCTGTAGGATGGCCGCTCATGGCGATAGTAGAGCCAAAAAGCACAGCAGCAGTCGAGTGGACGCTCGAAGCACTCGTCACGGCGAAGTTGAAGCCCATTACCGCCCAAATTAGTGAGACGTTCACGACGCTCAGCCGTAGGATGAACACTCATACAGCCCAAATGAACAAGCTCAAGTCGCAGGTAACCATTTTCGTGGTTCATGTCAATAACAATTGCATTAGTCACGCGAAACTTGAAGACTGCCATGACAGAAAGAAACCAAGCTAACAGAGGGATAAAACTTTGTCAGTCAATCTCTACCAATGGTGAGAAGAAAAACATACAAGAAATATTATGGTCTAACCATACTATTTCTACACCGCAACCTACTTTTCGCACTTGGCAGTGGAACTGTAGTTCATACAGACCCCGGCTGGTGAATCTACAAGAATATATAAACGTAAACCATCCCGACCTCATCACTTTGCAAGAGAACAATACTTAAGAAATACGGCTCGCAGGATACAACACTATCGCCCTGACACCAAGAACCACCATTATACACGGAAAGCCATCGCCGCTGCACTAAAGATCACTTCATCCGCGAACTCAGGAAACGCACGACAGGTCACGGGCTGGTGGTCGTAGGAGACTTCAGTGCACCTCACACTGCTTGGGGCTCACCACCACGAAAGGCATGAGCGTTCACGACTACGCTTAGCAGCATGGCTTCACATTACTTAATTATCCGCTCCAGTTCACAAGAGGGCGAAACAGCATCTCGAGAAGTACCACCCCGACCTGACCTTCACACGAGACGTCAAAAAGGCGGGATAGACCTGTTTCCTCGATACGCTTGGTAGTGATCACAATATAATTTAGCTCAAAATTGAATATGAAAAACGACTCACCAAAACAGGCACAGCAAGACTGACAGATTGGAAGACCTCCAGAAACGAGCTCGACGATGACGATGCAATAGCGCTCATTGACGCTTGGCTCACAAAGGTTCTGGATATCGCCCAATGGTGCGCCAAAGTAATTCGTCTTACCGAATACTATCCCGCAATAGACTCCCACTTACGCCACCTTTCGGAGGCCATAAGAGCTTTACTGAAGAGATAGAAGAGGCAAAAACTCAACAAAAAACTCAGGAAAAAAATTTCTTATTGACAGGACAGTGGCAACACTATGCTGAACCGCCATCGAGACACAACTGGTGCCACTTCTGCGATAAGCTGCAAGGTACGCTGAGCACCACCACCTCCGGCAGCTACCTAATCAGGCTATCACTGCCCTCCTACGGTACTACAATGACTGCTGGGACAAAGGAGAACTTCCGGCCGCGTGGAAGCATTCGGAGGTTATCATGATTCAAGTCATGAAATGTTGACAACCTAAGACACATTTCACTCACTGCGTGCGTCGGCAAGTTTTTGAACGTATGATCCATGACCAGCTCACGTCGACCCTCGTGGACAACTGGTACTTCCAGGACACCGTGTTTGAATTTTGCCAGCGGCTTTCTAGACAAGACGTCCTCCTACTCCTCATGGAAGATCTGAGCTAGAACAGCAAGTCGTTCGTTGCTGCCATCGGTGTCAAGAGGGCATTCGACAATGTTAGCCCTAAATGAATCCTGCAAAATCTCGACGACACCTTCTGCGCTTCCAAGATTTATGGCTATGTTCGAACCTTTCTCACCAGTGGTACGGCTATTGTTAAGATATACGACATAGGGAGCACAAAATTCGAGCTGCCGAACAAGGTCACACCTTAAGACTCAGTCGTGTCTCCACTACAATTCACCGTGGAGCTCCTTATGCTTCCCAAGCTTCTGAAAAAGAAGGCTTACGTCATGACACCTACGCGGCCGATATTACGCTGGGGACGCGAAGCAAGAACAAGAAAACTGCCTTCAGGAAGCTGTCGAGGTCAATGAAAAATTGAAAGTACTGGTACTCCAGGCTGGCACACGAGAAGGACGTCCAACCTGCGAAGCGCCAGACCCATGCGTCACCCTACACGGGGTTCAAATCTCGAAGGCCGCCTCACTTCGAGTACTCAGCTTTCACCTGCACCACGACGGATCAGCAGCTGCCGCGCTTCCTAGACTTCAACGCACGGTCTTCCAGCTCGGGCACCTCGTAAGGAAAGTCGCCAACCGACGCAGTGGCGTGAAGGAACACGATACAGTAAGAGTTGTGCAGGCTTTTCTACCCAGCCGAATCCCCTACGGAACCACGTAGATATCTACGGGGTTTCGTAGATATCTCAAGATATCTGAAATCTACAAACTGAAAGTGCTCTTCCGCGAAGGTACCAAGCTCATCACGGGGCTACTTCTGATTGCGTCTACAACCACACTCATCATAATGGGGATACACGTCACCTCGCAAGAGCTGGTCGAAGCGCAATGGACAAGCCAACTCGAGAGATTGAAGCTTGATCACGTCGACGGGCAGATCGGTCCTTGAGCCTCTGGGCTACGGCGAGCGCGACATGTGCGAGGCCGACCGCTAAGAGAAAACACCGCCATACCTCTTGGAATCATGCAGCATCACCCAAGTGCCGCGTTATTTGCATCTCGAGTACCACCGTGAAAGACAAATCACTCTTGTCGACACCACCCACAGAAGACACCAGGATGGCCCAGACGTTCTCCACGTCAATGCGGCTAAATAATCGCGAAAAAATGCCTACGATATAAGTGCGGTCGACACAGAAAGAAAAGAGCTGTCATCTGCCACCGCCCGGGTGCGGAGCTGCGAGGCTGTGGAGGAACCAGCGATTGCCTTTGCCACTACGACTTGTACGAACGCGATCCTAGTCTTCAAAGATTCACGATCCGCTGTCGACACTTACACGAGTGGTGGAATATCCCCTGAAGCTCCCCAAATTCAAAGAAAGACCAAACTTCGCTTCCTCACACCTGCGTTGGATGGGTGCCAGGACACAAGGGGCTTGAGGAAAGTGAAATGGCTCACGTGGCGGCCCACACTCACGTCAACCGGCCCTCCCTCAGCGCTTCGCTCGACCCGCCGTTAGCTAGCGCTGCTGCAGAAGTAGAGACCGTAACACCGATATATAACGCCATACTTGAACTCTATCGCATAGCTCACAGGGTGTACCCGTCACCTCACTCCAGGCTGACAAAAGAAGAAGCCACAACATTTCGAAGACTGCAAAGTAACACGTATACACTCAGCATCGTACTGCATATAAAATCCACCCAACGCTATACGCCCAACATGCGACGTGCCAGACACACTGACACTCCTAATATTCGAGTGCTCATGACGCCACGAAGATTGTAGTACCAAGTCCGCAAAGAGCGCACGTGTCCATCCCGAGGCCAGAATAGCCGCACGGTACGTAGACGACAATCGAGGACTCGTCTCCAGGGCCCGGAGGGCGATTGCAGCCATAGGATTACTGGAATGAGAAACCTTCCCACCTAAAGTCACCCCGAGCTGATGAGCTCAGGAACACTGTTTCGGGACTGTAAATGTTTATTTCATTATTTCATTCACTCTGCGCCAGTTATTTCCGTCTGTTCCAGATACTCAGCTAGCAAGCTGGAATGCAGACTTATTTTGCCAACAATAAAAGCAAACATTTATTGAACTTCTTTTTTTACTGCCACCGCATTCCCCACGATCACGTGTGACGTGGAGAACACCGCTGATTATGTATAACATACTGGTTTGGATCATGTGTGACATGTATGTTTTGATTTCGCGAACGCACATCGTAACTGCTCTCAATTGATAGTTTGCACGTGACGTTACGGACGCAAAACATGACTCTAACACGGTGGCTTAGATGACGTTAAAGCACTACAATCACATAGAGACTAGACCGCATTATTGTAATTACAACATAACCGCAACGTCGTTTGGCCTTTGTGCATTTGTAGCAATAGAACCGGCGTGCGGTGTACTAATAACACTAACGTTACACCACAACGTTCACGTGCCGACAAACTGGTGCTCCGACCTGGCTATTGGAGTGCCATCAGTGCAAGTCGTCTACTAATGCTAGATGCGAATACTTACTGTGAATATTCCTTTGATTTATATACACGGATACACAAGGGCGGCGAGGCAAAAGGGAGAGAGCAAGCTGGCAGCTGCCACATGAAAGGGCACAACACCTGCCCACTCTTTAGGGAGGAGGGAAGAAACAGAGTAAACGAAGATGAGAGTGAAGGAAGAGTAAACAAGGGAGGGAAGTAAAGAAAAAATGACGAAGGCTTGGACAAGTATAAGCAAAAAAATGAAAATCCAACTACAAACGGGTGGCCATATCTGTTGGGTCCATAAAATAAGGAGAGCTCGATGGACCTGGTCGCATCGGGTAGCCCAAGTTCTCAGAAAGAGGTAATCGTCTAGGGCCATGCACTTAGGTCCCAGGAAATTATATTCCTTAATCAGCAAATCCCGCTGCGTAGCGAATGCGGGACAGTGCACTTTGAGGTCTGAAGTGTTTCGCAGGAGCCGAAGCTGTGCACAACTATAACTGTCCACACGCACTTGATGGTGTAATTGTTCACGCACCAGCACAGAGCCCAGTCTTAGTTGGCATAAGAGTGATCTAAAAAAAAGACCAACGTCCATGGGAGACGAATGATTGGAGTGATAAGAAATGGTTCAACAAGGAATGTCACCGGAGTCAATTACTTCGACAAAAGGATTTATTCTCGTCAGAACCCAATGACGAGAGAGACTTCGTCGACGCCTTATTGGCTCCAGTGGCATTGTCTGTTGAACTATTTGCGATACTATTGTGTCACGATTTATTGGGGAAGAGTTTAGCGAAAATTACAGAAGGGCGAAGGCTGTAACAAAGGGTGTTTCAGCTTTTTAAACGTGAAACTTGGGGGGCGGTGGCGCATGCAGTGTACGGTTGTGTTTCCCATAGCGGGATTACGGCTTATGGGCAGTGAGATACAGAAGAAAAAGAAGGAAAAATAATAAGGACCTGACCACGGTAATTCGCCACAATGTTTTGGGATACATTTCTTTGACGAGGCCCTAGTGGTTCCAAGCCCTAATCCAGGCAAATAGGGAAGAGTGTTCTGGCTCTACTGACGTCGTCAGGGAACTGCGTTGGTATGTCGCTCACCCTGAAGTGCTTCTTTTTCTTCTCATTCAGTTTTTCGTTGATAATTAATAGTGATATTGCCGCTGCCCCGCCGCGGTGGTCTAGTTGCTAAGGTACTCGGCTGCTGACCCGCAGGTCGTGGGATCGAATCCCGGCTGCGGCGGTTGCATTTGCGATGGAGGCGGAAACGTTGTAGGCCCGTGTGCTCAGATTTGGGTGCACGTTAAAGAACCCCAGGTGGTCAAAATTTCCGGAGCCCTCCACTACAGCATCTCTCATAATCATATGGTGGTTTTGAAACCTTAAACCCCACATATCAACCAAGCATCAATCAGTGATATTGCCGCAAGTTGTCTTCATGTTATAGACCAGAGCATCCTAAGAAGTATACTTTACAAGAAAAAAAAACTTGGCATTGGAAATCTATTTTAAGATCAAGTAAGAAAAAAAGATCTGCAAATGATGCAGTTAAGTCTTATTTGATTTTTCTATCAATCACGTTTTGTGGAAACTGTTGCCTTAATAATTATTAGCGTATAGGTGGCGAGTAGTAGAATCAGTCTGATTTTTGTGGCGCATAACTGTTGAGGATCTAACATGATGACGACATGGCACGCCGAAAGTCCTAAACCCTAAGGTGCTTTACCCATAAGTGCCTGACGAAACAATTAGCTAATGAAGAACTTTGCGGTTCATTAAAAAATCAGTTTAGTGAGTAAAATCGTGTTCACAGGTAGAACCTCTTTTTTTCGCAACAATAAATATGATAGCGAAATAATTATCTAGCGAAGGAGGTTCCAAATCTAAAAGTTCCGTGTTTTTTGCTATCAAACCACAAAAATTATTACATTTAACAGTTCCAAATGAGTAAGTGATACATAATTTTTTGCACTTCATTGTCAGATGTGTGTCACAGTGTGACTCTGTGGCTATAGTTTTTGTTATGCACGGAAATATTTAACACGAAAATTTTGTTCGGAGCCTATTCGACAAGTTAGAATTATTCCAGGTATTATTTAGCTTGAGAAACAGATTTGGTTACTGATATAGATAGACAGTGTGCAATAAAACAAATAACTTCATTACCTCACAGCCTTTTCGTTTTCTTTCTTCGTGGGGCCAGAGTGGAGTGAAATGTATTAACGTGTAAACGTGGCGTACAAACTCGATGAGGCGTCGATGCTAAACAGAGGGCCCCCGCAACCGCTTAGGCGCACATTCGCGCTGTCACCGCCTGAGTCCACGCCCTTCATTGAAAGCATGCCCAGCGCTATAGAGCGCATATCGCGGGACCCCGGCGCAGTCGCGGCAGCGCGCGCTCGACGTACGCGGGGCGAACCGCTATAGTCGGGGCTGAGCGGACGAGGACACAGAGACCCGAGAATGAGAAATCTCGCGCCTCACCTTTGCAGTAGCACGCCGTTAACGACGCTAGGAGGAATAACGTCGCGGCTGCACCGTTCAACGTAGCTGGCATCGTGGGTCACTTTTGCGGCAGGCAAACCGTGCAACGGTCAAACACGACCGACCCTCGGGATGTGGCGACCCGAAGGACACGCTTCACATACTGTCCCGAAAGCGAACATCTGCACTCTCGGGCCGGCCAGTCGATACGGGATAAAACAAACAGTGCAATAGGGAAAAAGTGGGTGAGCCACCGTCGCCGTCACCCGTTCAATGCGGCGCCGTCTGCTACGGGCGCGCGCTCATTGGCTCGTTCAAACCGCGTGGCCAGTCAACTCGACTACCGGTTGGGCTAGCCACGCGGGACGTCTGTGACGTCGTGCCACCGGCGCCGGTGACGTAACCACTCTCTGATGGTGGCGTCGTCTGCATCCCGAACAGGGACAAGAGCCCCCCTCATTTTGTTTCCCGCTTGTTTTCTCTTTGTCTGCCGCTCCCTTCATTTTATGTGTAGTGCGTACTTGGTATTGGCGCGGTCGTATCGAGCGTTGATTGCCGTCGCTCGGGCGGCGGCAGTACGCGCCTCTGTATACCCGAGCCGCCTATTTATTAATCGAGATGACGAGCGCTAATTTCGCACTTGTATATATTGGAGGGGTTTAGGTGGTGTGATCTCCTCTGGATGCGTGCGTCAAAAGCGAAGGAATTTTGGTGCAGATGGGGCCCGCTGTAATAGAAAGGCTTGTCGTTCGTAACTTTCCTTTACTGTTAACCAGGCGGTTTCACGCCGCAACATTAATCTTAGCGCCGATTGAGCTAATCTCCGCCGTTTTATTGTGTTTGTGACAAGTTCTGCAGCTGACACAGAAGAGTACCACTGGCAAAATATGTCATGAAAGAATCATTTGCAACAGATAACATTAGCTGATTCTGACTGTGGACGTAAAGAAGGCGTCCCGTTGTCGAATCTGATCAAATCTTTATTTCTGTCCATAAAAAAAGGCAGACAAAGGTGTCTATGTAAAAACGCTGCACAGGCCGGACAACATTGTAACAGCCTTGCCCAGTACTTTCATACAGCGCCACTAAAGATGCTTTAGTAGAGAGGGCCTTGCCACGAGCGTTCCTTATTTTCGCTCTTGCTTTTTTCGGTTGACGCCCACAGAGACTGTAAGAGACTGGCGGCGCAAGCCGCGACTTAGTGTTCTAGAAGCTTCTCAATCCTAGTGCATCGTTTTGTCAAGATTACGTGCGCGACGTGAACATTACCGATTCTTCTGGAACCTACGTAGCCACTAGCGATAACGCTGCCTTATTTGCAAGCAGATGTTTAAAAGCCGACGCGCGTCACCGCTTGTCAGTTGATCGACGGCCGACACTCTATTCGCCGCTCTCAGTGCCAGTGTTTATTGTTGTGATCTGACTGTCGGTTCACCGGCCACAAGTTCAGCCAAATAAAGTTTCATTTCGGACAAGCCATCTCTGCCTTCGTCAGCGTCACGACCGCGTGACAGTATAAACTCCTAAATCTAGAATTTACTGAATGTTGTTGCCTTCGCTAGTAATAGAGCTTGTTTTCGAGGAGCACAAAAGAAATAACTACAAATAAATAAACAAATAAAGACAAGCAAACAAAATGAAAGGCGGGGCAACGCCGGTGTACATGCATTGCTCCGTGGCTTTTCCAGTTCGCCACGCTATCACTGGGCATTTCTTAGGCAAAACTAAATAAGGCACCACGTGAAAAGCAGACCCCCAACTCCCGTCGCCAGAGGAGTGTTTCCCTGGCCAGCTCACGCGGCAGACAACGTTACTGACTCATGGCTGACGCAGCAGCAACTCCCTCTAGATTCACCGCAGGGAGCTCTGCGCGCGCAATTAATGAAATCCGGAAAGGAAGAAGTGGTTCGCGTGAGCTGCTACAGAAGACGAGCAGCTATAGGCTCAAATGCAATGTGGTGTCATTTGAAACGATAGCTTCTTCTAATTAGGACAGCCTGGCTTACGAGCATGATTTCAGAATCGGATGGGGAAATCAGGAGGGTGGGTTTAAGAATTAGTGTGCAAAAAATACAAAAATGGTCACTATTGAAACGCGGATTATTCCGGATAACTGATCACGTAGCGCAGAAAATTGGCACATGACATGAGCAAGGAGAAACACGAGTGCATCACCCCTCGTCCCTTCTCTTGTTGATTTGATTGATATGTGGGGTCTATAACGTCCTAAAACCACCATATGATTGTGAGAGACACCGTAGTGGAGGGCTCCGGAAATTTTGACCACCTGGGGTTCTTTAACGTGCACCCAAATCTGAGCACACGAGCCAACAACATTTACGCCTACATCGGGAATGCAGCCGCCGCAGCCAGGATTCGATCCTGCGACCTGCGGATCAGCAGCCGAGTACCTTAGCCACTAGACCACCACGGCGGGGCGTCGCTTCTCTTGTTATTTGCGAGGTATTAAATTTGCACCATGTGATCGGTTAGGCTTTACCAACGTGCCCAACTTCATACTCTGGTCATGGTGTTTTCCACACTGTCTTACAGGTTACTGTCGGCAAATGGTTCGTAATAAATTTACGTGTATGCGAAATGGACGCAATCGTAAACAATTTGACTTGCGCGTAACTGTAGTGTATACATAAAATTATACTATTTTAATGCTGAAGTTGTAATGTAGTGTTGTGTTGGGGCGTCACGCTGTTGTGAATAACATGTATGCATATGCATAACATTCTGTGCAAGGTAGGAAGTAAGGATGTGATTTTGGGTGGTTTATTCAGATTTATGATTTATTCTGGCGTGGCGGATCGTGTACGAGACGTGGAAGAGGCAAGGACTACAGGACAGCCGGCGCGCATACTCACAACTGGTTCATTCGCATCTGGTGAAGTGTCAAATTTTATTTAACAATTAGATAGAATGAATGAGCTAAAGAGCGGGACATAGTGAAAAGACAAGCAAAAAAAAAACAAAGGTAATGCAAAAATATGGCACGTGCCTTCACAAGATACGAATTAACTGTAATTGTGAGTCTGCGCGCACCACCAGTCCTGCAGCCCCTGTGTCGTTGTCGCCTCGTAATTCGCAGCGCCTCCAGAAATCACGGACCACCGTCAAATAACCCCGTTCATCGCTCCGCCAAACATTATTAAAATTACATGTTGTGTTTGAATGATTCATAATAAAGTGTATACATCCAAACTGAACCAAATGCATATACTTCAGGTAATTCTTGAATAGGCTTTCCTTTCACCTCCTATCGCGTGTTACGCAATAAATATGTAAAGACGAGTCAGTCAATCAAGCAAACAAGTAAGCAATCAATCACTGTTGGAACCTCAGAAGAGAATAGTCGTTTTCATTCACCCAGCTGGGTGAATGAAATCCAGCGATTGGATTGGATTCCCTGCGATTGGATTGGATTGGATAAACTTTTATTTGGTCCTCCAAAACACAGATCACTGTGTTGCGGGCAGCTCCCAAGTGGGGACTGAGATGCCAAGCTCCTCAGCCGCCTCGCGGGCTTGGTGGACAGCCCAGAGCTGATCTGCCAAGGACGAGCTGCGGATTGCCGCCTCCCATCTGGCAGAGGTGATGTTCGATATATGAGCGAATTTGGTGCACTGCCAGAGCATGTGTCCTAATGAAGCTATTTCCCCACAATGTGGACAAAAATTACTTGGGTATAGGCCAGGGTACATGATGTGTAACATTTTCAAAGTGGGGTGCATCCGCGTTTGCAAAAGCCTTAATGTAAGTGCTTGGGGCCGGGTTAGATTTTTGTGAGGTGGAGGGAAAATCCTTCTAGACAGGTAGAAATGTTTAGTGAGCTCGTTATATGTTGTAAGAATTTCCCGGTTATCCCCTTCACCGGTAGAACGCATCCCCGGGGAGGCGCGGTTGGAGAGTTCTCGCGCCGCCTCGTGTGCTGCTTCATTGAGATTGGGAGGGGAATCGTTGATTTGCCCAAGGTGAGCTGGGAACCAACTCAGAAGATGATGCGTTATGTTCTTGCCTTGCAGTATTCTCAGCGTTTGTTCAGAGACCGTCCCCTTGGCGAACGACCGTAGTGCTGCCATGGAATCACGGTAGACGACTTCAATGATCTCCATCTTGAGGGCTAAGGCGATGGCCATCTGTTCCGCAATGATTGGGTCTTTTGTCCTGACCATCGCTGAGTTGACGACATGGCCAGCCCCATCGACCACCACTGCCACAAACGCTTTCCCATTGGCGTAGAAAGCCGCGTCAACAAATACGACCCCTCGTTCCTCGTTTGAGACTTGACGAAGTATAGTCATGGCCCTCGCTACTCTTCTTCCGACGTTGTGTTCTGGATGCATGTTTCTTGGTATAGCAGACACCGTGATATTCGCCCTGATGTTTTCGGGGATATCATTGTAATTGCGTCTGATTGCCATTGGGTGTTGGCCCAGCTCCTGCAGGATCATTCTCCCCGACCTTGTTGTAGATAACCTTGCAAACTGTGCTCTCTCTCGGGCTTCTGCTATTTCTTCGAGCGTGTTGTGAATGTCAAGCTCAAGCAGACTCTCGGTGCTGGTATGTATGGGTAGGCTCAGGACCTTCTTGATAACTTTCCTGAGAAGCACATTCAGTGTCTCGGACTCTGCTCTTGACCAGTTGTGCATTGCTGCCTCGTACGTGAAGTGGCTTAGAACAAACTCATGCATCAACCTGATGAGGTTGTCTTCCTTGATCCCATTTCTTTTGTTGGCCACTCTGCGTATGAGGTGCTCCGCACTGTCTGTTTTCCAAGTTAACTTGGCTATAGATTTGCTGTTGGCGCCGGTAGACTCTATCAGCATGCCCAGGACTTTGATAGAGTCGACCCTCTGGATGGCATCCCCTTGATTTGTACGGAGGGGGATGTCTATCTGGTTTGACGGCTTCCATCCCCTGGGATTCGGTCCCCGGCGTGCAGTCCTATACAGTAAAACTTCTGACTTACTCGAGAAGCACTTGAGCCCGGAAGGACGAAGGTACTCTTCTACGGTATCAATCGCCTCTTGCAGAGCGCTGTCAATCTACCCTTCGCTTTCACCTGTGCACCAGATAGTAATGTCATCTGCGTAGATGCTGTGCTTCAATCTTTCAATGCTCGATAATTTCTTTGACAGTCCAATCATGGCAATGTTGAACCGCATTGGTGAAATCACTGCCCCTTACGGCGTGCCCCTTGCTTCTAGTTCGATTGCTGCTGTCTCGATATCTGCAATCTTCATCACGGCTTTTCGATCTGTAAGAAAGGACCATACGTAGTCATAGAAGGCTTTCCCAGACCAAGCTTGGAAATTGCTTCGAGTATGAATGAGTGGTGGATGTTGTCAAACGCTTTTTCTAGATCTAGGCACAGAATGGCTCTTACGTCTCTGGTTTCATTGTCGATGACCTGGTGTTTGATAAGCTTCAATGCATCTTGTGTAGATAGCCCTGCCCTGAATCCAACCATATTGTGTGCATATATGCCGTTATCTTCCAAGTACTTGTTTATCCTGTGCAGTATGGCATGTTCTGAAACCTTGCCGACACATGATGTCAAGGATATTGGCCTCAAGTTGTCCAAGTTAGGGGGCTTTCCTGGCTTAGGAATAAGGATCGTGCTGGCCAGGTTCCACTGCTCTGGCACCCTGCCTTCTTTCCATGCTGCATTGATCACATCCTTCAGGGTTTCAATTGAATCGTCATCAAGGTTACGAAGGGCCTTGTTTGATATACCGTCCGGGCCAGGGGCCGACCTGCCGTTGAGATCATGCAAGGCTGTTCTGATCTCCTCGATGTTAATGTCGCCCTCAAGAGCTGGATTGGGCCTACCCTGGTACTGTCTACTTGGTGGTGCCAATCCTTTTTTGATTGGGAGGTACTTATGCACGAGCCGCTTTACAACTTGCTGTTCTGTAGTGTGCCCTATCTCTTTATGCAAAATTCGAGCGATAACATGCTTTTGATTTGTTTTGGTGGTGTTTTCGTTGAGGAGATGCTTTAACATATTCCATGTCTTGCCATTGCGCATCTGACCATCGACGGAGTAGCAGATTTTGTCCCATTGCTGCCTCGATATTGTGGACAATGTTCCTCGACTGATCTGTTTACCTTAGCTATCTTCTTCCTCAGTCTTCGGTTCAGGCGCTGACGCTTCTAACGGTTCAGTAGTGCTTGCTTTGCCTCAAGAAGATGAGTGAGCCGGCTATCCATTTTTCCAACCGGAAAATTTGTGGTAATGGTGGAAGAGACGGATTTGATGTCATCTTTAATCTGTTTGACCCACTGCTCCAAGCCTTGTCTGTGGCTATCTTGTTCCCTTTCCGTCCTTATCTTCCTGAACTTATCCCAGTCTGTGAAGTGGAATTCTCTCTGCTTTTTACGCTCCACGGAGAAGGTAGTGGCAAGAATACAGTGGTCACTCCCTAGGTCTACAGCAAGGTTCATCCACTGGGCCTTTTTGATGTTCCTTACAAATGTAAGGTCCGGGGTGGAATCCCTGCAGCAAGATGTACCAAGCCTTGTTGGTAGGCTGGGGTCTGTGATTAGGGTGAGGTCAAGTTCACTGACATTTTGCCAAAGTCAATTTCTTTTCCCAGTGTTGTACTTGTAACCCCATGTATGATGAGGGGCGTTGAAATCACCTGCTATGACGAGTGGACATTCCCCGGCGATATTAACAGCTTTCTTTAGAACCGTCTAGAACCCTTGCTTTTGTTCCTTTGGACTGCTGTATATATTACGAATGAAAATGCTCTGACGCTTGCTGGTACCTGGCACGATCTCTACCATAACGTGTTCCAACCGGCCTGCTTCTATCTTGAGGTCGTGGGTAACGTGCGTTAGTTTGTTGCATACAAAGGTGCAGACCCCCCTCCTTTCAGTGTCCCTTATTACAGGCCGGAATCCAGGCAACGTTGTTTGCGGTGAAAGGGTCTCTTGTAATAATATAATATGAGGATTTTCTTGGCTGCTCCTGATATGCTGCTGTAGGGTCACCATTTTTTTAAGGTAAGCTCTACAGTTCCATTGCCAGATACGGAATGCTTCACGTAGCGCCGCCATCATGGTTATTACATGGGCGGCCAGTGCCTGATGCTGCACCTGTCGACAGGTTTGGTACCACTAGTATTGGTGGCCGAAGGGGTGAGTTTGGTGCATGAGGAGGCCTTGCTGTGTTGTGCAGGTATGCTTCGACCTTTGTAATGCGCAAAGTCATATGCTCTTCCAGTGCCGCCACGCTTGATTGTAGCCTACCCATCTGCTCGCTAAGATTAGCTACTACTTTGCTGAGCGTGTCAAAGACCTCTTTCATATCTGACATGGTCGTTTGGTTGGCTTCCACGTGTTCTGCCATGACTGCCCTCTTTTTTGTGGTTCTCGAGTCCCCCACGTTTTCAGCCACAGGGACATCAACTGGCTGAGGCATTGGCTGTGAAGATTGCGCGCTGGTTAGCTTAGTGAGAAGAATTTTTATTTCCTTTAACTCAGCTGATAGCCTCTCATTCGATTTTGTAAGTCTCGCGTTTTCTTGCTCTAGCTGCGCAATTCTATCATGCTCTGGCAGCTTACCTGTCATCACCTCTGGCGCGCCGTTGCGCACTCGCTCAGCCCAGATGCCTTTCGATGCAACTGCAGGCGTCCTCCCCGGGTGTGAAGCCGTGATCTTGAACTGAACGCCTTGCAGCTGGCCATTCGGGTGCCGCCCAGGCTGATCCCGACCCTGATGGTGACATTGAGAACGCCCCTGCGAGTATATGGCATGCAGACCCACAATAAAGGTAAGTGAGAAGATCCATTGATCTCTACTAGGGGGATATCGGCGGCTGGCGTGGCATCGCCGGCGTAACGCGACAAAGTGAACGCCGGGGCGCACGCGTGCCGGCTCACGTCGAAGTGTATTGGCGCCTTGGCTGTCGCATGTAGTATGCATGTTGTTACGTGACACGCATTTCATGATTATCATGTCTGCACCATTCACATACCTTCGTCATTCATTCACGTTGCGTAATACCAAATTTTGGCATGTGTGAAAGCAGCGAAACGGCCACGAGCGCATCATGAGTGTGGCGTGTAGTCATGCTGTTACAGATGCGCATGTCATAATTTTGATGTTAAGATCTGTCGCTTGTGCTCGCCATGCAATCATGTCATACCATACCATTTTTGCAACATATCGTGTGAATGAAACCACTGCAACAGCAGCAAGACCATGACATGTAATTCATGACATTTATGACATCCATGTAATGATTTTCTTGTTATGACAAGTCAGTTATGTTCATCATACAGTCATGCTATATCATACCAAGTTTGGTATCCAAACGGCCAGGAGAGCTAAACGTCATAGGCGGCTAGATAGATAGATAGATAAATTGATAGATGTGCTCAAAGTCACCGAAGTTTGCCCAGAAAGGCTTCACAATAAAAAATGAAGCAAGTTTCAATTAGACATCACTTTAGATCACTTTGTTTTACACTCAGCAAACAAGCGTCACGAGTCTCAGGCCTGTACTTCCCACAATTCCCATGAGGGTACAAGCGCCGCTAAAGGAGACCGTGCAGACACTAGCGACAGATTCCTATCTAGGTTTTATTGTATGAATTTCTATGTTCTCGGTAAACCGCATATCTCCGCTAGCCTGTTACGCATACCCTTTATATTGCTTTTGTCCGTATTATTGTTACGGATGTGATGGGTTTATTTACACTGAAAATTCCAGTTATCAACCTTCACTGCCGAATCCCCATCGATGGCTCCAGAGCATCCTACCTCCACTTTTTTCTCGCCCTTTCAGTCCGCGTTACATTTTCCTCCGGGCAAGACGATCGGTTCTACTCGCTGAGCAAGTAGAAACGATCGGTTGTTGTAGGGTTTCAATCGGGCATTGTGCACAATTTGCGTCTTACGCGAACGCCGGTTCTGAGCTGTCACTTCGCAACAACGTGACATCACTCAACCACTGAGTAATGACGAATTGTCCTGAGTACTTGGAAAGAAGCTTCTGGCAAAGTCCCTTCTTTTGAACGGGCGTCCACAGCCAGACCAAATCACCCGGAGCGAAAGTCACGGGCGGTTGTTTTGCGTCGTAAGAGTCTTTCGCGCGAGCGTGGGCTGAAAGAGTTCGATGCCGAGCAAGTTGATGAGCTTCTTTGGCGCGACATAAAGTCTGCGCGACACTGGCGTTTTCGTTCGTCGAAAAATGAAGTATGGTGTCAGAAAACTTTGGAGATGGCGAGCATAGAGAAAAAAGAAAGGCGTATAACACGTGAACTCGTGTCTCGGGGTATTAAAGGCGTATGTAACAAATGGTAGAACGGAATCCCAGTTCTTGTCGTCCGCTGCGACGTACATTGAAAGCATGTTGATGATGATACGATTTGTGCGCTCAGTGAGGCCGTTGGTCTGAGGATGGTAAGGCGTGGAAAGCCGATACTGGCATCCAAAAAGCCGTAGCAACTCTTCGACAACGTCAGCGGTAAACTCACGGCCGCGATCACTTAGCACCACACGAGGGGCCCCATGACGGAGTATAATTGAGTGCAGAAGAAACCACGGCACATCAGATGATGTGGCTGAAGCAACCGCCATCGTTTCAGTATACCGTGCCAGGTAACGCACACAATAATCCAGTGGTGGCCGGTGGTGGACTTGGAGAAAGGACCCAGTAAATCTATGCCGACATTTTCGAATGGTGATGTAGGTGGCTTAACCGGTTGCAGTGGGCTGGCCAATGGCGTGGTATGTTGTTTGTGGCGTTGGCAGACATCACAACTTGCGACGTAGCGCTTTGTGGTCTTCCAGAGTCGAGGCTAGTAAAAACGTTGTCGGATACGATGAAGCGTTTGGGCAAATCCAAGGTGCCCAGATGTGATGTTATCGTGCATGGCTTGGAATAGCGCAAGACGCAGACATTCTGGCACGACGAGGAGTAGTGTGGCGCCATGGATGGAGTCAGTCTTGCGATATAGTAGGGCGTCATGAATCACGAATGGCAGGGCGCGTTTAGATCTAGAGCCACATCGATCATTGGTTTCAGCGAAGGGTCACGCTGTTGCTCGTGACGGAAGACGTCCAAATTTGGGAAGCTGTTACGGATGTGATGGGTTCACTTACACTGAAAATGCCAGCGCTGAACCGTCACTGCCGAATCACCATCGCTCGAGAGCGTCCTGCCTCCTCTTCTTTCTCGCTCTTTCAGGCCGCGTTACAATATAATTTCCTGCAGCAAGTTTACTTCCTGCGAACCAATCCGTACAATGGACTGCTTAAAAACCTTATAAGTGCTTAGCATAATTCGAAGAATCAGAAAGTCACTTGATCATATTAAACCAACACGCTCTTTCCCCTCCTCGAGCCTGTATATTACGCTCGAAGAAAAGCAAAGACGAGCAAAAAGGGACAAACCAAGCTTCTTGAGGTTAGATTTTATTGCAGGCAGCATCTGGACAGCATCTGGTCTTATTTTCAAACAGTCCTGCCCTTCCGAACCCGCGTGTAGTGATGCTCTGGTCACTACTTAAATGCCTAACTGATGGATAAGAGCTTGTCATTTTTTGAGGCTTGCATCTTCCGGCAGCTTTTCTTTTCTACCCCCTTATATTGACTAGGTCAAAACATGAAAATTATGACATGTGTGTCATGAATGTCATAATTTACATTTCATGGTCCTGCAGCTCTTGCGGTGGTTTCGTTCACATGACATGTTGCGAAACTGATATGGTATGACATGATTGCATGGCAAACATAAGCGATAGACCCTAACAAGAAAATCATGACATGCGTCTCATGTAACAACATGACTACATGCCACGCTCATGATGCGCTGGCGGCCGTTTCGCTAGCTTCATTTATACCAAAATTAGTATTACGGTACGTGAATGGATGACGAAGGTATGATACTGGTGAAAACATGATAAACATGAGATGCGTATCATGTAGTTGTAGTAGTAGTGGTAGTCACAGTAGTACTAGTAGTAGTAGTAGTAGTAGTAGCAGTAGTAGTAGTAGAAAGCTTTATTATGTACATAATCCAGACAGGCTAGTAACAAGACGACTACATGCTACGCTCATGATGCGCTCGCGGCCGTTCCACTAGCTTCACATGTACTAAAATCAGTAATACGTGACGCGAACAGACGACATAGGTAAATGACACATCCAAACACGATAATCACGACATGCGTGTCATTTACCAACATGGCTACACGCCACACTCCTGATGCGCTCGCTCCCGTTTCGCTAGCTTCACCTATACCAAATTTGGTATTACGTGACACCAATGGATGACGAAGGTATGTGACTGGTGCAAACATGATAATCAAGAGATGCGTGTCATGTGAGAACATGACTACATGTACAGTCAAGGCGCCAATGCATATCGACATGACGCGGCGCGCTTGCTCGCCGGCGTTCATTTCGTCGCGTCACGCCGACGTGTCCACACCCGGCGGTGGTCCTGCCATATACTCACAGGCGCGCGCCGGGCTGCGTTGCTTTTACGCATGCGCGTTTCAGAGCGGCTGGCGTCCCTCCGTCACGAAAAATTGCAGACGCAGTGTTGTCTGGGTAATGCATCGGCATAGAGTATTGTTACACTATGGCATCGGCGCGAAATGCATCATGTCGCATTTCGCACTGGTTGCCGCCGGGCCGCGCCGACGGACGCTGGTCGTACCAGGCGTCAGACTCAAGAATGTTCGCGTTTTGCTAACGTAGCGTCGCTGTGCCCAGTGTGCGCGCGCGTCAATGCTACATTTATACATTGGACTATATCGGATCCTTCATGATACGCTTGCGGCCATTTTGCTAGCTCCACATATACCAAATTCTGTGTTATGGGACGTCAATGGCTGACGCAATATATGACTGGCGCAAAGATGATAATCCTGACACGCGTGTCATGTAAGAACAGGGAAACATGCCACACTCATAGCGTGCTCGCGGCCGTTTCGCTAGCTGCACATATACAAAATTTGGTATCACGTGACGTGTATAGATGACAAAGGTAAACGACACATACAAATATGATAATCATGACACGGAAGTCGTGTTCGGCATCGTTTACCTCCACCTCGTAACGTTGTGGAGATTTTAAAGTGGCATATCAACATTTCTAATTTATCCTTCGCATATCATTGATTCCCACTGTACGTGGGATCTGCCAATTTTTTTTCTTATAAAATGCAACGCATTTGTTTAAGGAACTTCCGTGACTTCGAGCGTATCTATCTATCTATCTATCTATCTATCTATCTATCTATCTATCTATCTATCTATCTATCTATCTATCTATCTATCTATCTATCTATCTATCTATCTATCTATCTATCTATCTATCTATCTATCTATCTATCTATCTATCTATCTATCTGTCTGTCTGTCTGTCTGTCTGTCTGTCTGTCTGTCTGTCTGTCTGTCTATCTATCTATCTATCTATCTATCTATCTATCTATCTATCTATCTATCTATCTATCTATCTATCTATCTATCTATCTATCTATCTATCTATCTATCTATCTATCTATCTATCTATCTATCTATCTGTCTGTCTGTCTGTCTGTCTGTCTGTCTGTCTGTCTGTCTGTCTGTCTGTCTGTCTGTCTATCTGTCTGTCTATCTATCTATCTATCTATCTATCTATCTATCTATCTATCTATCTATCTATCTATCTATCTATCTATCTATCTATCTATCTATCTATCTATCCAGCCACTTACGACTTTTAGCTCTCCTGGCCGTTTCGGTAATGGTATCGATACCAAACTTGGTATGCTTAACATGACTGTATGACGAGTATAAGTGACTTGTCATAACATGAAAACCATGACACGTATATCATGAATGTCATGATTTACATTTCGTGGTCTTGCTACTCTTGCGGTGGTTTCGTCCACATGACATGTTGTAAAACTGGTATGGTATGAAATGACTGCATAGCGAACCCATGCGACACACCCTAACATGAAAATCATGACATGCCTGTCATGTAACATGTGTTTCATGCAACAACATGACTACATGTCACACTTATGATGTGCTTGCGGCCATTTCACTAGCTTCGCATATATCACATTTGGTATTAAGAAAGCTGAATGGATGAAAAAAGTATGTGACAGGTGGACACATGATAATCATGAGATGCGTGTCATGTAACAAAATCACTACATCCCACGCTCATGATGCGTTCGTGGCCATTTTGCTAGCTTCACTTATACCAAATTCGGTATTACTGGACGCCAATGAATGACAAAGTATGTGACTGGGGCAAACGTGATATCCATGAGATGCGTGTAATGTAACAACATGACTACATGCTACGCTCATGATGTACTCGTGGCCGTTTCGCTAGCTTCACATGTACCAAATTCTCCGCGAACGGACGACACAAGTAAATGACACGTCCAAACATGAAAATCATGACATACGGGTCATGTAATAACATGACTACATGCCACACTCATGATGCATTCGCGGTCGTTTTGCTAGATTCTCATAAGCCAAAATTGGTACAATGTCACGCGAATGAATGACGAATGTATGTGACGGATGCAAACATGATTATCGTGAGATGCGTGTGATGTAAGAACATTACTACATACCACACGCAAGGCACCAATACACTTCGACGTGACCCAGTGCGCGTGCGTGCCGGCGTTCGTTTCGTCTCGTCACGCCGGCAGCACCACGCCAGGCTCCGATCTGCCTGCCATAAACTCGCAGGCGCGCACCGCGCTATGCGCGTTTGAGCGCGCCCGGTGTCCCTTCATTGGGAAGATAGGCAGACGCAGTACTGCACGGAGGAAGGAAAGGTAGGAGAGGCTCTGACGTCACTCGTTGTGAAGCCGCGATGAAGCCGGAATTCGGCCATATTGACTGGGCAAATTTTCCTCTCTTGTTTACATCCGTATGTAAAGCAGAAGGCGCGACTCTCTCCGGCTCGAAAAGCACATGGGCTGTGCAGTGCGTGTTTCGCGACGATCCAAAACTAATGAAACGGGCTCACCACTCTGAGCCAGCGGGACACCTTCCGCGAAATCATTTCGTCCGAGTAATAACAGGGAGTAACGGCTCACCGACAACGAAGAAAGTACAAGAGAACGCTAGATGCACTGACAACGGCGAGTGTTTTCACGTTATTAATTCAGCAACTATACAGACAACACGATCGGTCTTGCGCCTTCTACGGTTGCATTCCGCCACGCGGCCGACGCAGCGTCTGGCCACTGTGTCCGTCTTCCACGTAAAACTCACCGGCGTCAGCATTCTGCGACTGTGGTAACTTTGAGCATGATGCAAGTGACAGTTGAACGCAGTTGCTGTTACGTTGAGATTACATGCAATGCTGGTGGAGAGTGTACAAAGAGGAACAGAAGAGGTGTTTTAATACGCACATGCAAGTTGTTACTGTACACACACAAGATGAAACTACGTATGTGCGCATGGTCCTCATGACGTCTTGCTGGGCTCAACAGCGTCGTCAGTTGTCACAAGCAGGAGCACGGCTCAACCGTCACTGACTTGCAAGGCGTTCGTCGTCGTTCAGCTTCGTCATGGTGCCCAACGCAATTTCGCTGAACACTATAATTGCTTCATCCGCGTCATCCGCCGCACGACACTTGGATATGCACTCGTTCTACGCACTGTTAAAACACCGTGATGAACAAAATGATTTGTAAACGTGGCTAAGAGTACAGTAACTGCCAGGTAAACAATGCGTAACCAATAACGCGGCGCAAAGCACGAATATTGTCCGCCGATGCTCAACACGAGATTTGGGGAGGCACACATGCCGCCGCCAGCCACGGCCGCTCACTGCTAGACCAGCTCCACTGCGCAACACGTAACCATAGAGTTTCTCAATACACTTTTGAGAAACTCTATGCACGTAACTATAGCAACGCCGCCATTGTGCCCAGTGAATATGGCCGCCGTGATGTCATTTCCGCCACACTTTTCACGCGGCACGCCGGCTGAGCATGCCCTCTCCTACCTTTCCTTCCTCCGTGCAGTACTGTCTTGGTAGAGCTGGGTATTGTTACCGGCGCGAAATGCAGCATGTTGCATTTCGCGCCGTTTGCCGCCGGGCCGCGCCGACGGATGCTGGTCGTGCCGGTCGTGCCTTGTTTTGCTAGAATAGCTTCGCAGCGCCCAGCGTGCACGCACGTCAACGTTACGGTGGAGTAGATTTGACCCTTTATGATGTGCTCGCGGCCGTTTCACTAGCTCGACATGTACCAATTTTGGCGTTATGTGACGTAAATGGATGACGAAGGTATATGGCTGGTGCAAGCATGATAATCATGACAAACGTGCTAAGTAAGAACATGACAACGTACCACGCTCATGATGCGCTCGTGGCTGTTTCGCTAGCTCCAGATTTACAGAATGCAAGTTTCTTTGACGCTGAAGCATATCGATACGACAAAAAGTTCGCAGTGGTGGTCGTGGACCAGATGGGCTCGACTGCGAACTGCACCACGGTACGCAACGCGAACCCCCAGGTGGCCGAACAAGCGGCCATCGCACTGGCTTTGCTAAACAGCCGGTGCGAAGAGGTGTACAGGGACTCCAAACCCGCAGTCAGAGCATTTCAAAAAGGCCGCATATCAACACAGGCAGCCAGGATGTTGAACAGCTGCACCAGCGATACGATTGTCCCTCACACCTATATTGGTTCCCCGCGCATGTCGGCTCCGTAAACGTCGTAAACCCAAACGAGTCGGCCCACACAGCATCGCGCGCGCTCACTGACTGCGCTGCTCTCGACCTGTGCGACAGCTCTAGTGCCGACGATGCGGGAGATAAAGACACACCTGCTACAAGCAACGAGATTACCAAGTATTACTACATGGTGAGGCGGGCATTCCCAATTCCACAATCAAAACTCAATAGAGCACAGGCCGTCTCGTTGCGCTTACTTCAAACCCATTCGTACCCGTCGTTAGCATACCTCAACACAATTTATCCTCACAAATTCCCCAATGCCACCTGCGCCGCTTGCGGGCAGATCGCTACATTGGCACACATGCTCTGGGAGTGCGGGTAGCTTCAACTGACTTATAGCAAACCCGAGTGGGTGCGCTTCTGCACAGCCCAGAACTTCTGGACCAAATCCTGGCCGTCCAGTGTGCCCGCGACAGGGCAGTCAGGCTAGACCTGCCGGTCCCCACGTGGGAGTAGCCGGGTGACGCGTGGCAACCTGAGAGTCTGCACTGGACCATAATAAACTTGTTCTCACTCACTCACTCATCACGTGATGTGAATTGACGAAGAAGGTGAATGACACGCCCAAATATGATAATCATGCATTATATGCGCGTTATGTAAAGCGTGACGACATTCTGCGCGTATAGCGGGCTCGTGGCCGTTTCACTAGTTCCACATATACCGAATTTGGTATTAAGTGAGGGGAATGGACGACAAATGTAAACGATACGTCCAGACATGGTTATCACGTGTGATGTAAAACATGACTACATGCTACGCTCACAGTGCGCTCGCGGCCATTTTTTTTAGCTCAGCATATACCAAGTTTCGTATTAGGTGACGTGAATAGAAGACGAAGGTAAATGACCAGTCCAAATATGATAATCATGATATGGCAGTCATGTACGGCATAATTTACCTCCGCTCCGTAACGTTGTGCTGATATTAAAATGGCATATTAACCTTCCTCCTTCGTGCTTCGCATATCGTCGATTCCCGCTGTACGTGGGATCTGCCACTTTTTTTTTACTTTGATTGTGTGTACACGTTTACGAAAAAAAAAAATCTCGACCAAAAAGTTGCACTGTTCCGTCACTCGGGTCTTCCAAGATCACCCTGAGTGCATGGGTCGGTCGCGGTTTGAATGTTCATCACACATTCTAATCTCCTGGCGATAAGGATACAGTGATGACATGTTTCTCCAGTTACCTCTGCCGTCTGCCTGACCAAAAAGCGGTATAAGCTCAAGTCTCGAGATGTTGTTATACTGAGAGTATTTTGATCGGCTGGCCTTGCATCACGGTGTTACCGCTCAAAGACTAGGGCTCCTTGTCAGAATTGAAAGTCGTTTCACGGCAGACGCCCTCTGTGGGCTCTTAGACGATGTGCTGCTCTCATATCTCGCTGGGGGTCCATTTCCAGAAAAAAGATTTCATACTCCAGCATGATCATTATCCTATAAATAATTTAAAAATGCTCCATATCTAAAGAGTCACGACGTGGCAGTTTTTGAGTGGCCTCCACAGTCACCTGGCTTAAACATCATTGAAAATGTGTGGGAAAACATTAAGTTTGCACTGGCCCACCGCCGAATTCGTGAAGTCTCACCGGATGCACTTTGGGCATTGCCCAGGAGGAGTGGGAGCAAATCAAGGCCAACACCAACATTTGTCGGTCCCTATACAGCAGCATCCCCAATAGAATGATTGCGGTTATTGAAGCTGGAGGGGGTCCTACTCATGACTGATAGCTGCTAGTTTTGGAAAACGCAGAACACAAGCAATGAACTTCGGATGCTACTGTCTCGAATTTTCTTTACGTTTTTTTTGAACTGTACAGCAATCTAATGCTTCAGAAAAAAACAGACAAAAACAAAATGCTTTAGATTTATGAATTTCAATACTTGAATAGTGTGCAGAGCTGCCAGAATGCCCTGCTGCGGAGGCTTACTGGTCGACAGCTCAGCTAAAATTAGTCGGCAGATACAAGTTTTTCGCGGCCGTGTCTAACTGCGGGCGAATCACAAAAACCATTCTGCACGTAATTTCAGGCCATGGTGAATATTTCCAGGTAATAGAAACTTCTCAGAGCACCGCTCAGTGGCGAAATTATTTCACGGACTAAAGCACCAAAAACAACGCAAAACCAATACTCAAGAGTTTGCGACAATGTATACACTAAACCGGTATTCTGGTACTTAAACAAGAGGGATCACGCACGTCTCACATATGGTGACTATACATAACACGTTGCGCTGAGCTAAGCCTGCTTTCCTGCAAGTTTGATAGTTTCTCAGGTGCGTTAGAAATGTGGCAGTTTGGGCTAGTTGGTATGACTAGACGGTATATATAATGCGAACACAAAACGACAACAAATGGACAACAAGGAGACGATCATCAACTCAATGTAAAGTTAAGCATAGGAACAGATATGTGGCATGTTATCGGGGAGTCGTCTATAGGACCGCCCTTTCCTGTGGCGCCTGCTTTGTTGGAACAACCGCAAGGTGTCTCAACTATCGACTGGGGGAACACGCTAAGTTAAAACGGGAAAGATGGTTTTCTTGCTCAGCACTGCACTGAGTGAAACTGTTCTCCTTATCAAGGACACAGTGATGCTGTATAAGCACAGGGATGAGCGCACTTGACTTATCGTTGAGGGCGCGCAGATATCACGTGAACAGGTGTCATGTATTAGCAAGCATGCCTTTCTCTGACCGATTGATTGACTGATATGTGGGGTTTAACGTCCCAAACTATTACATGATTATGAGAAACGCCGTAGTGGAGGGCTGCAGAAATTTTGATTACCTGGGGTTCTTTAACGTGCACCCAAATCTAAGCACACGGGCCTACAACATTTCTGCCTCCATTGAAAATGCAGCCGCCGCAGCCGGGATTCAATCCCGCGACCTGTGGGTGAGCAGCCGAGTACCTTAGCCATCAGACCACCGCGGCGGGGCTTTCTCTGTCCGAGAAGGAACTAAGGTATCTCGAAGGTATTGGTGCGTGCAACTGGTTATAGTACTTGTACTATCATTTTTAATTTTCTGTTTCGTTTCCTTATGAATTCTTCTTTGCCTTTTTCTTTGCTTGCGTGTTTTGTCCCTCACTCATGCATCGCTTTTTGTGCCACATGATTTTTCTGCGATGGTTTACTGTTTCCTCTATATGTTTTCGCGCTCTGTGAATAAACTCAGTTGGAAGTATAGCACTCGTCTCCTTTTTGTCCCTTTGTCGTCGTTCTGTTTTCGCGCTTCTCAGGTGCTTTAAGTTTGCTTCATGAAAAAACAGGCACGGTGCGCTCCCATCCTTTTAACCGAAACGAAGCCTCGCCTCTAGGCTCTTGTGTGCCTGTGTTACTCAGCTTCGATGCGCGGCCGCACCGCTAGCGCTGGCGCCCCTTCGGAGGGAAGCCACTAGGTGCCGTGTTCGTACTAAAAGTGGACGGCCCTGTACAAAACGGGCAACGCGTTTACTGTAGCCTCGTGCACATTTGCAACTCCACTACTAATTTCGCGCGGCTTGTCACGCAGTACTGGTTCTTCGCTTCAAGGTCACGCTGTGACTAACAGCGAAACTCGCTCAACTAGGTGAGTAAACCTTTCGGTTTGAAAAATAATAAATATAAGAGGCTCATTTTATGGTAAAATAAAATTTTATTCAATAAGAAAATCTTGCGGGAGGAAATGTTTTGGGTCTTGGCGACACAGGCCCGTTGAACCCTGTGCTGAATGCTCTATAGAGAGGCCTGTCACAGGCCGAGAACGTCGACCCGCAGTCTTTTGGTGTGGAAGAGAGACAAGATGACAGGAAAGGGAGGCAATAGTTTTCGGGCGCATACCACCGTGAAGTGGAACAATGGTGGCGATCAGCCACTGTTCCTGCTAGAAATCCCGCAGAGATCTCGATTCTCGATGAAGGAACGACGAAACTTGCCTCGTCAACGTGTCACGACCAAAATCATTGACATGCCCGAAGAATGTGGGGCCGTAAATGCACGTGATTATGTTCACCCGTACTGTAATCTGCTGTAGCACTACCAACGCTACTTCACACTCCGTTTTGACTACCGCGTGGTGAACGCCTGTAGTGTTTCGATGACTTTCCATATCAGTTTGGTTATTTTGTGGTCGCGTAATCTGCCACCTCGCTCTGCTCGTATATCTTAAGCAATTTATCGCAAGCATTTGTGCCGGTAGCACTTCTGGACCGACCTGTGCAAGGACCGAGGGGCTCTTATTATTAGAGTTTGAGTGCCAGTATAGTCAAAACAATACGCACAGCTTACCCATTCGAAACCACTAGTTAACAAGCAATGATCAAAATGCTCATTTTGAATTATTTATTCGTCGGCTTCCACCATCCCGAACTTCTAAGGCCAAACTCGCCTATAGCTCCCTTCTCTGTTCGCACTTATCTAGAATTTCTACCCACTGTCAAGGATGCTTCCACCAAAACCGAGCTCGCTGTCGCGTAAAAAAAATGCCACCCACATTTTTTCCATTGGGGGAACTCGATTAAATGCGCTTAAGAGTGGTGGGGTATCGCGCGAATTTATTTTTACTTATTATATTTATTCACAGACACTGCAGGCGTTTCACGTGCCCATGCAGGAGTGAATACAAAAAGATAAACAGAAAGTAAATAGAAATGCACAGCATATCTTGGCACAGCTGAAAAACTAATACACAGGAAAATAACAAGTCGAAAGACATAGCACTCGGCAGTATGCACACATCTACACATTTATACTTATATATACACACATATACACATACATACAGGCCACATACACCAAGAAAAAGTATTATTCACAATATATTCTGTAAACGAAGGCAAAGACCCAGAGTTTACTACTTCCTCGGACAAGTTATTCAAAAAATGTTGCGCAATTGGGTATAGTTTGGAAATGCCTAATTGTTATTTCGTCTTTATGATTCTTTTTTATTGAATGAAGAAGAAGCGTTGCCTTCATTGTCAGCGATAGCCAAGTAAGGACGTGAATTCCTAACGCGTGATTCAGTGCCTTGATACACGGGGTGGCCAGTGAGTGGTTGTGCAGTGTGAGCAGTTGTTTTATGGGCGAAGCTCCTTACGCCATGGGACTCAAGTTCCATGTTTGTAGTAGTAGCCACCTCTTGTTAAGTCCTTAATATATCCGCTGGATGACGGTACTTGTATGGCGAATATATGATGAAAAAATGTGAGATAGCGGTACCTGGAGGGTAGATAGACGGACAAACGAATGGACGGACGCATGAACAGACAGACAGGCAAACAGACAGGCGGACGAATGCACACACAGAAATATGAACGAATTGACGCTTCGTACCACTCATGATTCACTCCATGGATATGCTGTGATTCTTTCCTTTTTATCGTCTGCAGCGGCCTTCTGAGGCAAGAGATGGGGAGGGGAGTGACAGTTTCGCTGGTGTCCTCCTGGGCCATCACGAGAGGCGAGCATGCGGCATGAGGTGTGAGGTGCGATCATGTACAGTATTGCCGTGGATGTCACCACTGCCAGTGCCGAAGCGCGACATCGTGCGACAAAGAAAATCTCAGCTTTGCCGTGAAGGCGAAGCAATGAGCGCGATAGCAACAAATTGGAAGGTCACACGCAGAAAGGCAAGCAAATAGAGTAAGTGAGAGAACCAACTTTACTGTTGATCCGGCAAAAAAGGGGAAGAGGTAGGAGAAGTAAAGCAAGACTCAAGCGGGCTCGGACATCCCGGAGCGGCAACCTACTCACGCCAAACCCCTGAAGGGGCCGCTTTCGGTCGCCTGCGTTCCAGAACGCCAAGCACGTGCTGGACAACGTCTCTGTGGTTGCATGGCTTTTGGTTCATGATTTTGCTGCTGGCGGCAGTTGGCATTGCTTCTTCTTGGTTATCCGGCGGTGTCGCACAGTTCCAGAGGAGGTGTCTTTGTATAACCCACGCCTTCTTACAGTGTTGGAATATATCTGTGGAGTATACCACCAGGCAGACGAGCTTTGTCCAGATGGGGATCCATATGGCTTGTGCTTGCAACTGCCATAATATGGCTGCTTCGCTGCGTTGTAGGTCTCGGTGAGGTGGTGGGTAGAGGCGTCTGCTCATTCTGTACAACTTAAGAACGTCACCGTAGGCTGTGATAAAACAGCCTTCGTCTTCACCATAGGGTCGTTCGTGATTCGAGGAATGTGTCGACAAATACAAGTGGCTAGTTAGCACGTCTGCCTCCGTATCTGCCTCCTGTTTGCGGTTTGGGCCCTCGTCCAGCTCCCCAGTGTGCGCAGGAAACCATTTGATTGTAAGGTTGGTTTCTGGACTTGCTATCTTTAAGCGTACTCTTTCGGTGGTTCCAAGGACGATGTTTGTTGCAAAGTTGACTATTGCAAGCTTCGAGTCGCTGAGGACCGTGAAGTTACCCGGGAATGCTGGAACAAGTGCGAGTGCAAACTCTTCGACGTGCGTGGGCGTCTTGCATCGTATGCTTCCCGACGTTGTGAGCACTTTAGTGTCTGGCAGGATTACTGCTGATGCGTGCATGTTTAGCCAGTGGGGGTACTTCGCCACGTCCAAGTAATACGGGCGCGTAGTGCCGGAATGTCCCTTTGTGGGGGCCGTGGCTCTCGCCATTCTTCTTTCTTGGTGTACTTGCGGGTGCATGTGCTTCAGTAAGGGTGGTATCATCAGTCTTTGGAGAACGTCCCGAGGTAGCTTCTTTGCTACCCCAGAGATCATCTCAGGCGCGTTGATTCAGATGCATTGTAGTATTTTCTTCCCGTACTATTATGGGACAGGTGGTGATAATGAACCATGGGCTTCTTCGACCTCTTCCATCGTGTTGTGAACTGCCAACGCAAGCATGCGTTCCGTGTTGGAGGGGGGTGAATTGGTGTAGGTCCAGGGCCGTCTTGTACGTCTTTCTGATCATCGCGTCGATCTTGATCTTCTCCGCTGCGTCCCAATCGTGGAACGAAGCTATGTAAGAGATGTGGCTGACCGAAACCTACTGGCTGAGTCGTAGTAGACCACTTTCTCTCATGCCCTTCTATCATACCGCGTGGCCACCTTCTTGAGTAAGCGGGTGACCAGCGAGAGCTTTGCATCTGTACCATCACGCTGTTGCGGTTCAGATTCTGGAGGTGTAGACCCAAAACTATGAGCGTCGGCACGTGTGGTATCGCCGTTTAATCTTGGGTTACCACGTTGATAGGCGGCGTTCTCGGGCGTCGCACACGTAGCTGTGAGATCACTAGCAGTTCTGACTTGGTTGGTGAACATTTGAGTCCGGATGGTTGTAGGAGTTTTTCTATGGCGACGATGGTATCTTGCAGGGCTGCCTCGATCTGGCAGTCACTTCCTCCCGTTGACTCCAGCGTGATGTCGTCTGCGTAGATCTAAACGTTCCCCGCGTTTCTCACGCACAAATGACGCACGAAACCCAATCTCAAGTACATGCCAAAAAGCGTCTCAGTTGTTACTTTTCTGTAACTGAAAAGCGTGCCCTTTTCGCAAACGCACACTGTGCAACGACGGCACTGACCTTTGTGTGCCCGGTAATTACAACAGAATGAATTCGTCGAAAGCCCAAAGCCAGGCAAGGCGTATGATTGGCTCCACCGTGAGATAAAGAAGCGGACGCGTCAGCGTCCACTCTGCCCCATTTCCGCGGGGCACAGTACAATCTAAGCATGGTAACTTTTACAAAAGGAGCACAGTCTCAAAAATTTGTATACCATTAAAATATATGTTATCTAGTAACCTTCACAAAATTAACCTCTACTAAACATGATCAAGTTCACTTTCAAAGTAAATGTTACGGAAGTAATCTTTAGTACCCGTTTACAATATCGAGCGTCCTCACGTAACAATAGAGGTTACATTGCCCAGTGCACGGTGTACTGTTTACACGAAACGGCTTGCAGGAGATTAAATACGGTCACCACTCGGAGCCTCTTCTTTCCTTCGCTCTTTTTTCTTCGACGCATTCCAGAAAGTAACGCTCATCGCATGCATTGTTCAGCCACGTGAGCCACAACAACAGTAGCATGGCATTCCACTCTATCGTACTTCTTGCTGTGCGTGCCTCGACATTTTTAGGGGCGAAGCTACTTAAAGTGACACCCGCTCGTCCCTCGTTGCAGTCGTAGTGCGTAACCAGTCTTCCGCTTTGAGCTGCAAGGTGGCGCCGGTGGGAGATATCTTTTGTGCGTTGTTGAACAATAAAAAATTCGCAGCATGCGCGTTAACTAAAAGCCGAATTCTCCTGTATCTCGATCCCAATTATCAGCCATTAACATGTACATTGAGCACTATCTGACAAGAAAGGGTTACTAGGTTGTACACGCTGAGCGTAACATCTTTGGTTTTAGAAAGGTTTAGCGAGCGTTGGGCCGCAGTGCCATGAATACAGTGAACTAATATATACCATGAACTCGAGGTGGTTAAAGGTGGGAAGTAGATAAGAAGTGCAAGCTGTAAGAAAGTGGGCGTGTGCCACCTCTCGTTTAGTCCTTGGAATGTCCGCTGGATGGCGGTGCTTCTATATGCGGAATCTATGATGAAGAGATGCGAGATGGTGGTACTTGGAGTGTTGACTAGATGGACAAACGGACCCAGAGACAGGTGCATGGATGGACGCAAGGATGGCTGCACGCGCGGATGCACGCATGGATGGACGCAGAGGAGGATGCGTGGACGAACGCAGAGACGGACGCACGGATGGATGTGTGGACGCACGAACAGAGGCACGGATGGACGGGTGGAAGGATGCACGGATGGCCACAAAGACGGACGCATGGACGGACGGAAGCAAGAACGAATGGACGGACGGATGCTTCGCCTCACTCTCCATCCTTCACACCGTGGATATGCTGCCATTTTTAAATGCGAAACATTTTTGGTGGCCTCCGGCGACTTCGAGCGTATCTATCTATCTATCTATCTATCTATCTATCTATCTATCTATCTATCTATCTATCTATCTATCTATCTATCTATCTATCTATCTATCTATCTATCTATCTATCTATCTATCTATCTATCTATCTATCTGTCTGTCTGTCTGTCTGTCTGTCTGTCTGTCTGTCTGTCTGTCTGTCTGTCTGTCTGTCTGTCTGTCTGTCTGTCTATCTATCTATCTATCTATCTATCTATCTATCTATCTATCTATCTATCTATCTATCTATCTATCTATCTATCTATCTATCTATCTATCTATCTATCTATCTATCTATCTATCTATCTATTAGCTCTCCTAGCCCTTTGGGTAAAGGTATCGATACCAAACTTGGTATGGAATAACATGACTGCACGTCGACCATATTTGAGTTGTCTTAACAAAAAATCCTGATATATGTCATGGATGTCATGATTTACATGTCATGCTTCTGCTCCTATTGCGGTGGTTTCGTTCACATTAAATGTTGCAAAACTGATATGCTGTGGCCTGATTGCATGGCGAACGCAAGTGACACACGCTAACATGAAAATCATGACGCGTGTCATGTAACAACATGAATACAAGCCACGCTCATGATGCGCTCGTGGCCGTTTCGCTAGCGTCACATATACGAAATTAGAGAGCTTTAGTACTGCGGAATGTTGCTACGTACGCATCACGCAAGCGCCTTGCGTTACGTGGCGTCGTTTGCCACTAATCGGCTTTTAGTACGCCGTTGTACCCGCGTACGTAACGAGCGTGAATTGTGTTGCGACATATGGTAGATCAAAATAGAAGCACGTGCTGTTGACAGCCAATGTGAGCCAATCCAAGTGCTATAGCCAGACGATAGTTATAGCGCGAAAACTATAACTATCACTATAACTATCGTCTTGCCATACCAACTAGCCCAAGCTGCCACACTTCTAAGTTATAGCCAGATTATGGCCATATTTTAAGCCACAGAGCCGGTCGGTGCTTGCCTTCGATGTCACCATTTTGCAAAACGAAGTCTCGCGCTGTCGCGAACTTGTTCGAGAGCGGCGCGATCACCTCATACGTACGCACGCACGCATGAGTAGCGGCTGCGTACGTAATGTGATACGTGCGCGCTGTGGTCTGCGCAGGCGCACTATGCAGAACGTGGCGTCCTTACGTACGCAACGCCGCCACGTACGCAGCGTACGCAGCACTAAAACTCTCTATTAAGTATTACGGTACGTGTATGGATGGCGAAGGAATGACTGATGCAAACATAATAATCATGACATGCGTGTCATGTAACAACATGACTACATGGCACGATCATGATGCGCTGGTGGTTGTTTCGCTAGCTTCACTTACACAAACTTTGGTCTTACGGGATGTTAATGAATCACGAAGATATGGCATTGGTGCAAACATGATAAACATGAGGTGCGTGCCATGTAACAATAATATACTACATGCTACGCTCATGGTATTTTGATATTAGGGAATTTGATATTAGGGACGCGAACGGACGACATAGGTAAATAACACATCCAAACATGATAACCACAACATGTGTGTTATGTAACAACATGCATACATGCCACACTCATGAAGCGCTCGCGGCTGTTTCGCTAGCTTCACATAGGCCAAATTAGGTATTACGTGACGCAAATGGATGGCGAAGGTATGTGAAAGATGCAAACATGATCATCAGGAGATGCGTGGCATGTGAGAACATGACTACATGCCACAGTCAAGGCGCCAATACATTGCGACTTGACCCGGTGCGCGTGCGCGCCGGCGTTCGTTTCGTCGCGTCACGCTGGCGTTGCCACGCCAGGCCCAGGCCCTGCCATATACTCGCAGACGTGCGACCCACTGCGTTACTTTGACGCATGCGCGTTTCAGCGCTTGCGGCGTCCCTCCGTTACGAAAATAGGCAGACGCAGTGCTGCCTGGGTAACGCATTGGCACGAAATGCAGCATGTTGCATTTCGCATCAGTTGCCATCGGGTGGCGCGAACGGACGCTCGCCGCGTCGGTCGCGCCTGACGTGAGACTATAGAGCGCTCGAGTTTCGCTAACATAGCGTCGCTGTGCAGAGCGTGCCCGCCCGTCAGCGTTACGTGGGAGTATATTGGGGCCTTCATGATGTGCTCGCAGCAGTTTAGCTAGCCCCACCTATACCAAACTTGGTGTTACGTGACGGCACTGGATGACGAAGTATATGACTGGTGCAAACATGATATTCCTGGCACGCGTGTCATGTAAGAACATGACGGCATACCACGCTCATAGCGTGTTCGCGGCCATTTCGCTACCTCAACATATACTAAATTTGGTATCACGTGACTCCAATAGATGACGAAGGTAAACGACACATCCAAACATGATAATGATGACACAGAAGTCGTGTACGGCATAATTTACCTCCACCTCGTTACGTTGTGCTGATTTTAATGTGGCATAAGAACATTTCTTATTCGTGCTTCGCATATCGTCGATTCCTACTGTACGTGGGGGCTGCAATTATTTTTTCGCCCATACTTGTGCGGTTTGCCCCATTGCGGTGATCTAGTGGCTAAGTTACTCGGCTGCTGACCCGCTGTTCACGGGATTGAATCCCGGCTGCGGTGGCTGAATTTTCGATGTAGACAAAAATGCTGTAGGCCCGTGTGCTGAGATTTGGGTGCACGTCAAATAGCCCCAGGTTGTCAAATTTTCGGAGCCCTCCTTAACGACGTCTTTCATAGTTATATGGTAGTTTTAGTACGTTAGGGCCCAGATAAATAATCCTTGTGCAGTATAATAGACTACCTATATACGTATGCCCATAAGTGCGAATCTTTGTGGAATACGCCAGAAGCACGGACTGCTGGGCGATTTGGTAATTCGTCCTAACTGAGTGCGCAAAAAAATTGAAGTATAAAAAAAAGACACCCTTTTGAATGAAGTAGGAAAGCAAGACGCCTGGTGTGCGCTGTGTCCTTGAGTCTTCCTACTGTACTTCAATATTTGTTTCGCGCACTCTGCTAAGATGGAAGGAACTTCTTGGAACATAACTTGCTGTTCCTCTAGTTAGTAGATAATTTCTAAATCTTTAATTTGGGCGCAAACACATGCACATGACACACTTGAGCCCACACGTGCATGTTTGATGCCTGTGTGTGTGTGTGTGTGTGTGTGTGTGTGTGTGTGTGTGTGTGTGTGTGTGTGTGTGTGTGTGTGTGCATGACTGTTTCCTGTATTTGTGCTCAATTTAAGGTTTTAGAAAAGCTTGTTCAAACATACACTCTGGTAAATTGTCCCAAATAATGTACATGGCTGCTTAATAAACGTGACAATTGCGGTGACCGTAGCCAAAAGCGTCACCTTCACTCAATAGAATAGGGAGAAAAAAACCATTCACATACTCGAGGCTACTTGGAGTTAGCAGGTACTACAATAACGATGGCGCAACCACGATTGCTATTGCAATACGGTTCACTCTTCAGTATCAACGAAGACGTGAGATTTTGTAATAGTACCATGACATACGTGCCAAGCGATTCTACTTCGGTCGAGCTTTGAAGCAGCTAACATAACGTCGGTGGGATTGCAACACTTGAATGATTTTCTTCCTGCTCGTTCACTTTCATTGACTGGTGATATTGTCGGACTATGTATTTCGTGATAAGAAATACCAGCGTTCGATTTATTACATGGCTATCTGTCATTTTGTTCATTCCCAAATGTAGGTTGAGCAATAGGAAACTCGTATGCTGTCTGAACGTGAAGTCGACAAAGCAGGGAAGCAACTAAATGCGTTAAAGAACTGTGCGAAGCATTACAATTGCTCTTCGTGGTCACGAGTCAACAAAATATATATAGAAAAACACTATCCATACGCCGCATAAATTCTGTTTTATGTCCTAATGTCTGAAATCACCACGTATAGGCGTGGAATATGCGTACATATTCGCCTATATACAAATATTCAATCACATTATTAAATAATCACGTGGCGGTGTCGTACCCAATGAATGTTTTTACGTCCTAAAACAATAATACCCACCGCTCGTATCAAGAGCCGGAACACTGTTTTTAGGGGCGAAGCTCTTCAAGGCCTGGGCCGTCCGTCTCCTATATGAAGTAGCCACCTCTCGTTCTAGTCTTCGGAATATCCACTGGATGGTGGCACTCGTATATGGTGAATATATGATAAGATGCGAGATGGCTGTACTTGAAGTGTTTGCTAAATGGACAGACGGATGGACGGACAGACACAAACAGACATCAGGCGGACGGATAGACAGGCAGACAGACAGACAGATGACAGAAATACAGATGGACAGACATAAAGACGGACGGACAGACAGGCAGACACACGGACGGACGGATGAACAACACACGGACTGATGGACGAACGGACCGAGGGACACACGGAGCGATGGACGGACGAATGAATAGACAGACAGACAGACAGACAGACAGACAGACAGACAAAAAGAAGGATGGACAGACAGACAGACACACGGACGGACCGATGAACAACACACGTACTGATGCACGAACGGACAAAGGGACACACGGAGCGATGGACGGACGGATGAATATATAGACAGACAGACGGACGGACGGATGGATGAACAACACACGGACTGATGGACGAACGGACAGAGGGACACACGGAGCGATGGACAGATGGATGGATAGACAGACAGACAGACGGACAGACAGACAGACAGACAGACAGACAGACAGACAAAAAGAAGAATGGACAGACAGGCAGACACACGGATGGACGGATGAACAACACACGGACTGATGGACGAACGGACCGAGGGACACACGGAGCGATGGACGGACGGATGAATATACAGACAGACAGACAGACAGACAGACAGACAGACAGACAGACAGACAGACAGACAGACAGACAGACAGACAGACAGACAAAAAGAAGGATGGACAGAGAGACAGACACATGGACGGACCGATGAACAACACACGTACTGATGCACGAATGGACAAAGGGACACACGGAGCGATGGACAGACGGATGAATATACAGACAGACAGACAGACAGACAGATACACAGACAGGCAGACAAAAAGAGGGATGGACAGACAGACAGACAAACGGACGGACGGATGAACAACACACGTACTGATGCACGAACGGACAAAGGGACACACGGAGTGATGGACGGACGGATGAATATACAGACAGACAGACAGACAGACAGACAGACACACAGACAGACAGACAAAAAGAAGGATGGACAGACAGACAGACACACGGACGGATGGATGAACAACACACGTACTGATGCACGAACGGACAAAGGGACCGACAGACAGACAGATAGACAGACAAATAGAAGGATGGACAGACAGACAGACACACGGACGGACGGATGAACAACACACGTACTGATGCATGAACGGACAAAGAGACACACGGAGCAATGGACGGACGGATGAATATACAGACAGACAGACGGACGGACGGACGGACGGACAGACAGACAGACAGACAGACAAAAGATGGATAGACAGACAGACAGAAACACGGACGGATGGATGAACAACACACGTACTGATGCACGAACGGACAAAGGGACACACGGAGCGATGGACGGACGGATGAATATACAGACAGACAGACAGACAGACAGACAGACAGACAGACAGACAGACAGACAGACAGACAGACAGACAGACAGACAGACAGACACACGGACGGATGGATGAACAACTCACGGACTGATGGACGAACGGACCGAGGGACACACGGAGCGATGAACGGACGGATGAATATACAGACAGACAGACAGACAGACAGACAGACAGACAGACAGACAGACAGACAGACAGACAGACAGACAGACAGACAGACAGACAGACAGACGCACGAACGGAGCCGGCGGATAGATTCATGATTTACCAAAAAAAAAACCTTCAAAGTTTAGTCGTCCCACGCATCACCATTCCATGGATATTGTGACTTTTTTTCGTGATATGTGAAGTGTAAAGCTTAAACTTATACGTAATTGGATCTAGAGAGGATACTTTGCCGACAATTATAGCAGAACTGATAATGCAAAATAACTTTCAATCACCTGATCCTAATGTTTGTTTAGGGGAACATTGCGGTTGAACGACTCGGTGCTTCAGTCGAAGGTGTGGCAATATGATACATGTAAGCTCTAAGCCAACCATAAAGAACACAAAGAATCATCTGTGATGATATGGCAGCCATTGTAGAATTGAAAATAGTGAGTTTTGGTTTCGAGTGCAACCAAGAGGGTCGAAAAAATGGCCATAACTTTCGAACTGCTCAAGATTACGTTATCAATTTTTCCCTAATTGTTCTTCAATAGGCTAGAATTGCGAATATTTTAAATAAAAAAATAGTTCTTTTTCAGAAAAATGGGTTTTGCAAGATGGTGACCTACCTTAAACAATCGAGACTGTGCAGTGTGGCATGCGTGATAAGTGTATATTTAAATGTTTTCTTATCTGTTCCAAATTTTTACATAAGCTATTTAGTTTAGCTTGCAGTAAATGTTGAGGATGAATCATTCTCTTGTAGGTGTTGCTTCAAGAATACAACAAGTAACATTGCACTTGAGCCATCGTACCTTGTTCTTCTGCTGTGAATCCAAGCATGGAATGGAAAACATAGATGGTCAATGAGTTCTGCCTTTCTGTATAATGTTGCTACGTGTGTCTACTTTTTAAAGGAGTGAAAGTATGTTGCGCACTTGTAGCAAATTTCACAAGGCAGCATCTCGAGTTTTTATTGTGACTTTTTTTTAAAGTTCGCAGTATGAGAAGTTAAGTTAGTCTTATGCAGTGCATTCCATTATAAAAATGTAGGAAGCCTAACACTCCTTTATTTCAGGCCTTTCTTTTTCAGAAAGACTAGACATTTCTGGTGGACGAGCAAGAGTTCAGGCCCACCTGTTTGTCCTCATAACAACCTTTTCTGCAAAGAGTCTCGGGCCTTAAAATGCAGTATATTAATATTGTACATCTCTCAGCCTTTATGATTAACATCAGTTGGACTGCTGCACTGTGTTATGCACGATGCTGTGTCCAAACGTTTCAACAACAGCACGCATCTTGAATATCTTACATGGCTTGAAAATGGAAGTATACTCATTTATTGATTTAACACAATAAGTTGCTGTTTTATAACGTGCATTATTATAAGATCGCTTCATTTGTTTTATTTAGCCTCAGGACATATCCAGTCTTAGGCTTGGTGTGCCAAAGCACCACAAGTATTGATAGGCAACTTTCAAATGAGAACAAGCTAGTGCCTAACGCGACTTTCCAGTCACCGTATTCGGATTCTTTTTAATACGATAGCAACTATATGGTTACCCTCGGCTAGATTGTGCCACCGGCATCGACGTCAGCGTCACTCACCGTATATTTATACGTATCTATATATATGAAAATGCAAGAATAAACTTAGAAAAAGACTCCGGCTTGCGGAATCGAACTTGGCTCCTCTCAATTCTGAGTATGAATTTTTATCATGTCGTTTTTTATTTAAATGTCACTGGTGAACAGAATTCGCAATGGCTTGTTTGTAAATGGCCCCAATACTAGTCTTTGACTGTGGGACTATGCAGTGTTTGCAATTGATTCCTATTTTTTTCATGCCAATGTACTCCAATTTTGCCGAAAAATCTCCAATCAATCATTTTTAGTATCATTTTCACAGTTGGATGTGTAAACTACTCTAGCTTACTGTTTTTCATGGCCCCTTCAGTAAATCACAATCAAGACTTCAAAAATGAACCTGTAAATTATAAATGTGTTATGGATTGTAAAAATATTGCAAATATATAGTTCTAGTTAAGAACAGCATATAGAGCCGCTCGTCATCAAGAGGCGAGATATCCGTTGTTTGTGGGGAAATAATTGCAGTCAGCTCTTTCTCTATAATTTTTATCATGTTCTTTTGTCTGCACATCCACAATCCATATCATAAGTGAATAAAAGAGAGAGTGTGCTTTACGCATTCACCCAAAAGCACTCGAAAGAGAGAGCCAGCTTTTATTTTTTTTTCTTCTTAGTCAACCCTCCTCTGCCTTCTTCTGAAAGCCTCTTCTTAAAGAAAGCATTGCAATTCCTCTGTGCATCGCCTGGTTTTAACACAACAGCGTCAAAAAGCCCGTTTCGCAGAATTTCCGGCGCTGGTGTCTGCATCGACGTCGTTGGATATGATTGAAAAATTATTGTCTTGTCTTTGACAGAAAAACTGAGAAAGATACAACTAACATAAATAAAGAAAATTCCACCAATACCTTGTACCTTGGGAGTTGACGTTATGTGAAGCATGCGTGCGAAAGGTGACTGTGTTGTAATTTGTTATTGAGCGATACGTTACCCAGCGGCGATAAAGATATGTAGAAATGCACGCACTGAAACATGTTAAAGGAAAAAAATGACAGATCCCTCGTACAGTAGGAATCGATGATATGCGAAGCACGAATGAGAAAGGTTGATATGTCACATCAAAATCAGCACAATGTAACGAGGTGGAAGTAAATTATGCAGTACATGACTCCTGTGTCATGATTATCATATTTGCATGTGTCGTTTACCTTCGTCATCTATTGTAGTCACGTGATACCAAATTTAGTATACGTTGAGGTAGCGAAATGGCCGCGAGCACGCTATGAGCGTGGTATGTCGTCATGTTCTTACATGACACGCGTGGCAGGATTATCATCGTTGCACCAGTCATATACTTCGTCATCCAGTGACGTCACGTAACACCAAGTTTGGTATATATGGTGCCAGAAAAACTACAGCGAGCGCCTCATGAAGGCCCCAATATACTCCCACGTAACGCTGACGCGCGGGCGCGCTCTGCACAGCGACGCTATGTTAGCAAATCTCGAACGCTCTATAACCTGACGTAAGGCGTGACCGACGCGATGAGCGTCCGTCTGCGCCACCCGGCGGCAACTGGTGCGAAATGCGACAGGCTGCGTTTCGTGCCAATGCGTTACCCAGACAGCACTGCATCTGCCTATTTTCGTAACGGAGGGACGCCGCAAGCGCTGAAACGCGCACGCGTCAAAGCAACGCAGTGGGTCGCACGTCTGCGAGTATATGGTAGGGCCTGGGCCTGGCGTGGCAATGCCAGCGTGACGCGACGAAGCGAACGCCGGCGCGCACGCGCACCGGGTCAAGTCGAAATGTATTGGCGTCTTGACTGTGGCATGTAGTCATGTTCTCACATGACCCGCATCTCTTGATTATCATGTTTGCATATTTCACATACCTTCGTCATCCATTTGCGTCACGTAATACCTAATTTGGCCTATGTGAAGCTAGCGAAACAGCCGCGAGCGCTTCATGAGTGTGGCATGTATGCATGTTGTTACATAACACACATGTCGTGGTTATCATGTTTGGATGTGTCATTTACCTATGTCGTCCGTTCGCGTCCCCTAATATCGAATTTGGTAAATGTGAAGCTAGCGTGACGGCCGCGAGCGCAACATGAGCGTAGCATGTAGTCATATTGTTACATCGCACGCATCTCATGTTTATTATGTTTTTACCAGTCCCATACCTTCGTCATTCATTAACATTCCGTAAGACCAAACTTGGTGTAAGTGAAGGTAGCGAAACGACCACTAGCGCATCATAAGCATGGTATGTAGTCATGTTGTTACACGACACGCGAGTCTTGATTTTGATGTTAGCGTGTTTCGCTTGCCGGCGCCATGCAATGAAGTCATAGCATACCAGCTTACAACATGTAATGTGAACGAAACCACCGCAAGAGCTGCAGGAACATGATATATAAATCATGACATTCATGAGATACATGTCATGATTTTCATGTTATAGCTAGTCAAATATGGTCGTCGTGCAGTCATGATATTCCATACCAAGTTTGGTATCGATACCGTTATCGAGACAGCTGGGAAAGCTAAAAGTCGTAGGTGGCTAATTAGATAGATAGATAGATAGATAGATAGATAGATAGATAAATAGATAGATAGATAGATAGATAGAAAGATAGATAGATGGATACGTTCAAAGTCGCCGAAGTTCGCTAAGAAGTGCTTCACATCTAAAACTAAGGTCAAGTAAGAATTTACGTGACACTGAAAGCTTACCCATGGAGCTTACCTATGAAAGCTTACCTGGATACTTGCAAAAAGAGTTTAGCTTAAATTGAGGACGACGCCGCTAGCGATGGAAAGAAAAAGGAGAGGTGTAACCCTAAGAGACAAGAAGAGAGCAGAGTGGATCAGGGAACAAACAAGGGTTAAGGATGTCACAGTTGAAGTAAAAAAGAGCAAACAGACATGGGCTGGGCATGTAGCACGTAGGCAGGATGAGCACTGGTCATTAAAGGTAACTGACTGGATTCCCAAAGAACGCAAGTTGGTTAGGGGGAGACAGAATTTTAGGTGGGCAGATGAGATTAAGAGGTTCGCTTGTATAAAGTGGCAGCAGAGAGCACAAGACCGGGTTAACTGGCGGAACATGGCAGATGCCTTTGTCCTGCAATGAACGTAGTCAGGCTAATGATGATGATGATAATGATGAAATATCAGTCTTATCGCAATGTCTAAAACGACAATATTTTCAGCAGAAGTGCCCTACTTACGGAGAAATTATAGTGAATGCACGAGAACGCGTGCATGGTGTCTAAAACACTCGCAAATCGATCCTGAGTACGTCAGTCTTACCACCTACATTTAAGCACTAGTGATACAACTAGCTGCACTAAATAAAGAACCTTCCACGCGTCAAGAGATGTAATAAAATTCTGCTTATTCGCTCCTGTTTGATTCATGAAAAAAAGAACCGCCGGACGTTACCATGGAGAATGGCGCGAGTGGCTCAAAAGTTCAATTTTCGAATGTTTCAAATGGACAGATCGTACCATCTAGAGGGGCCCAGTTGAACCAAGCTGGTCTGCTATCTTGAAGGCCAAGACAGAATATAGTTCATTGGATGGTGTTGCTTTGCTGCTATGGCTCCCTCTGCTTTTGTTCGGCTGGTACTGATGTCGGCGACCATGCAGTAAAGCCGGGCAACGTTGTGCGATTCAACAGTGGCGTGACACGTTCCCTTTGAGGGACGTAATTTTAAGTGTGCTACCCCGTTGCGGGCCATTAAACATGATTTTATTTCAAAATAAGCACATCCTTGACACAAAAGTAACACTACAAGGTTTTGTACCACTGTTTCAACAATCAACGTCGACTTAAAGTTGCATTTAGCGCCTGTTAAACAGGCGCATAGCTTATATGTAACCAGTTGTTTACACTTGCGTAATGCTGCCAGCAGCAAAGTGGATATTAGCAGCACCAGAAGCTGTACACTAATGCATAGCGCTTCCACTTGCGAGAATAGTAGTCATGCACACTGCTATAAAAATCAACTGCGTGTAATTGCGCTTAAGTACAATACCCGATATGACGGTTTCATCATGGGAGTACATATGAAATGTTTATAAAATAGCACATTGAACCCTACTAGCACAATTGACATTTCCATAAACATTGGGAGTCTGTCTAAAAAGTAGTTCTCAGACCATGAGTTATTTTGTGGTGGAATACCTCATTGCACACAGTATGCTTGGGCTCGATTCCTGCTAGAATTCTGACATTTATTCTTTTCATTCATCTGGTAAACACCGCTGATATCAGCTTTTCTTAACGCACACGCGTCCAAATTACCCATGTTGTCGTCGCTGTCTCTGGACAAATATAAACTGTCCATCCTCTGTGGCGCTTACCCGCCCGCAAGTATATGCAACACCTCTAGCATAAGGCAAAGTACGCGACGGGATCGTGCATTGTCCATGTCATGATCAGCGAGTGATATTCGCCAAACCACCTTATCCTCCCGAACAAATTTTTGTTTACATGAAGTCAAAGGGTTTATCACGAGGGCACCCAGACGTAGGGGTATAGATAGAACAACAACGGTAGGCAAATGAAGGCAAGACTCGAGGAGGTGGCCGAGGTAGTAGAAAGCGAAGTACCTTACATGAGGCTATAGGGCTCTAGCGAGTAGTTGGAGCTCTTTCTGTGCCGATACAGGAAGCTGGGAGGCCAGCCAAGAGAACCTCCGACTTTCACATCAAAAGAAGGGCCCTGACCCCCAAGAGTGGAATGATGATCTTGATTGCGTGACATATACGAATCCTATAGAGCTTTGCCTCCAGGCCAAATGTTCTAACGATGAGACGATGGACGAAATTATATAGCAATGTCATGGTAGTGATGACATTGATCCAAAGCTTCACCAATAGCATGAACTTCATCAAGGAAAAAAACGTTTTATTTGCGCTCAATGTTGGCTAATAAGCCATATCACGTACGTATACCGGCCTTCGTCCATTGTAACAAAGCGGAAAAGCATAGATGCAGTCACAAAGGTGGCCTACAAATGAGCCCTTGGTCTTCCAACGTACACCAACAACGAAAGATTGCTACAGTTGGGTGGCCACACCATGTCGAACCGCGTAACCACATACATTTGTACATAAACTACCACAGAATGAGGGGCTCACGGAAGCTCTGCATTCACGTGTATGAGCAAAATTGTCACTGATATGTTCCAAAACAAATTCGACAGATCCCACGTACCTGGAAATTGACGTTTTGCGAAGCATGTGCAGGGATGGTAACCGTGTTGTAATTCTTTTATTGATTGACACGTTATGAAATGACGCTAAATATATGCCCACATGTTGCACGCACAGACATATGCTGAGAAGATGCAGATGTTTATATAACCCGTTGTTTGCACTTCCGCAACGTTGTCAACTGGAACATGCGTATTAGCAACACCAGAAGCTGATATGAAGCGCTGATGCTCGCGTAGATGCTGTCCCTGGACACTGCTACACGACTCAACTTCAGCGTATGGCACCTAACCACAATTGACGCTAACCCGACGTGACGGCTGTATCAAAGGAGTACATATGTAATGTTTATAAAATTGGGTAGCCAGCACTGCAACCACTAATGACGTTTCACGAAGATTAGAGTCGTTTTGAAAAGTTGTTAAGAGACCTGGCAAAGCTCTGTGGTAGAATGCTTGGCTGCCGCGCAGAATTTGTGGGTTCGATTCCCGCTGGGACCTTGAAATTTATTATTTGCATTCGTTGGGGGCTCAACGCTGCCTATTTGAGGTTTTCCTTAACACTGACATTTATTCTATGCCTTCGTTGGATCAACGCCACCGATGTCTGGTATTGCTTAACGCTCACGCGTTAAAGTTGTCCAAGTGTGTTCGCTTCGTTCCTGGGTAGATACTAAGTGTCAATCGCCTGTGGCACATACCCACATACCAGCGGCACATACTCGCCCATGGGTATGTGCCACTGTCTGGCGGGGAGTGCTTGACGACGTACGTGATGGCATTGTGATATATATCCATGTCTTGACCAGCACGCCATATTCGTGAAACCATGTTACCCTCCAATGCTAATTTTGGCACACGCCAAGTCAAGGTGGTGACCAAGAGAGCACCCAAACGTAAGCGGCTAGATAGATACGCTCAAAGTGACTGAAGTTCGCTAATAAATGATTCGCATTTAAAACCATGCACCCGATCCAAAACGTGTCAAGAAGGAAATGCCGCAAGAAATCAGTTATAAAAACAAGGTCAAGAATGAAAACTCCTTACTAGAGGATACGGTGAGGGGCGCCGGCAAGGAAGCTTTTACGACCATGGTGATCGGCACGAAACGGAATGATATGATCGACCACCTCAGAAAAAACCAGGCACTGAGAAGCCGTGGAGGAAGTGGCGAAGTAGTAGCCATACTCAGGACATGTCACAAAGTCTCGAATTCCTAGCGACTCTAAACGGGCAATTCGAAACCAACAAGAAGGTTGTTATCTAGTGAAGTCACCAGGACCGTAGACAGAGAGGCAGGAGACTTGAAGAACGGGGTCTTTAAAGCTGGGTAATTCTAATGGATCCAGACGCACATGGGAGAAGGTGAAGAAGACCGGAAAACCCTCTTCCTGAACCTAAATGAGAAGGCTAACGTTGCTACGCGGAAATTCGCCACCCGTGGCTGGGAACACCCCATCTCATGACCCCAGTGGGACCGATACAACTGAGGATGATAAGGATAAAATTCTCACCTTACACAACATTTCAGCACGCTAAAGGAAAAAAAACGAATACACCCACAGCCCCTTAATAAAGTAGATAGGTCACAAGAAGGAGACTAGAGACGTCTACAAACGCGAATTTTTAGAAACCCAGTGCATTTCAACGACATCTACCACAGTCATAGGCTGTATCCCGTATAAACCCGAATACGCTCGTGCGACACATATTCTAAGGAAATGCCCACACACTACGTGGCTTTTCATTAAGAACAACACGGATTTCTTTGAGACGCGTTGGGGCGACGCTCGGCATAACTTCGAACTCGAAGACTAGGCAATTCAGCTGGCCTGAACGTCGGCATCGCTGTTCACCATATATATAAGCAATGCAGCGTTGCAAACGGGAACTTCAGGTGATTGCAGTACTACATGCCCGTGCATCAATGGTATAACTGCAAGGAAATATTTCATAAACATATGTTTTTAATACAGTGAAGCTGTTAAGGTGATGAGTTGGCCTGTATCATATGCGCAAAGGTCACTTGATGATGGTGCCACTATGCGTCGCTTAAAAACACACAGGAGGAAGTATAGAAGGAGGAATGGAGAAGAGAAAGGACAAAAAGGACAATAAGAAATAAATGACAAGAGACAGCGTTGCTTTGAGAGACGGTATTCGAGCTTGGGTACCCATGGTTTTGAGCTGATCCTCATAGCCACTCGTCTATCTAGACACACTCGCCGAATAAGCATTTGTAGACAATATGATACCGTTAATATGCGCGAGAGAATGACAAAAACAGAGATAGCGAAAAAATTGAGAAAAAAAGACAGAGTTAGAGAAAAGCGGAAAGCGAAGAAAAAAAGAAAGAGAGCATAGCTACATGCACAGTAACATGCCTATACAAAGAAATGTGTGGGACCACTACAATTTCTGGTTATACAGGCCACCTCATTTCACAAGCGGCCTGTGTGTGCAAACTGTGCAACTGTAGCATCGGACATTGTAAGGGTAACCGTTCTGATCCTGCGACTGATCAATGTTCATTTTACTAGAGCACCATTTACGAAACTGCCTGAGGTAAGCATATCGGGTTTGCGTGGCCAGGTTCTTGGTAGTTAGTACATGGACATTATGAAACCGCCAAGCGCACGAAGACGGGAACAAAAGACGACGCTGGCTAGCTTTTGTTACGCCCTTGTCCCCATTGCGTGTGTCACCTTTTTTAACTCTGTTTATTTTATGTCTGAAAGCATATTCATCACACTAGTACAAAAAATGTTTGCGTGATCTTAAGTGTTTTTCCTGGGTCGCCCAGTTTTTGTGAGCGTTTAACGAAGCCTGGGATGGTTAGCTCGAAAAGAAGGAGAGAGAGAAAAAGCACAGCTATAGAAATAGGATAGACACTGATTGCCCAGTTTGTAAGCATGCACAGTAAACATTTCATGAGTGAAGCGACCGCACATATGGCGTCTTCGTGTCTAAATAAATATCGGTTAGAACTTATTGGTGGTGGAGGAGAAGCCACAGTAGGTCATTGGATGAGGAGGTTATGGTAGGTTCTTTTCAGAACCGTTATAATTTTGATTATGTCGTCACGTCATCATGAATGGCATCTATCTTTCAAGCGCGTGCAAAGCAATGACTCAGTCGGAACGCGCTCTCTTCATCATCTCGATTAATATGTGGGGTTAAACGCCCGAAAACCACCATATCAGTATGAGAGACGCCATAGTGGAGGGCTCCAGAAATTTTGACCACCCGGGGTTCTCTAACGTGCACCCATATCTGAGCACACGGGCCTACAAAATTTCAGCCTCCATAGGAAATGCAGCCGCCGCAGCCGGGGTTTCATCCCACGACCTGCGGGTTCTTCGTCATCTCCACCGTTTTCTTAGCTCTATGAAGGCGTGTTCCCTGCGCATGATCACCTACTGCGCATATTTGTCTGGCATGGGAGATGCAACAACTCAGGTTGTCGGGTTAGAATGAGCAAAGAGAGATAAAAAGAGAAATAAACAGATATAAGGAAACAGAAATAGCGAGGAAAAATGCGAAAAAATTGTAAAAAGAAAGGTTGTAAAAAATAGACAGAGAGTAAGACAGGAAAATACAGAAAATCACCCGTTATAATAAAGCGTACGAACAAACAGAGGCAGGTAAATAGAATGAGGCACAAAGAAAAAATTAGGCAAGAGGAAAAATAAACAAGAAAATCTCAGAAAGAAATCGGCAGAGAGAAAAAGAGAAAAAACTGGTCAAAAGCGAGTGAAAGCCACATATCGCAACACAACGATATAGAAACAGTAAAAGAGGAAGAAATAAGTAAAGAAAGCTAAAGAAAGAGGTAAGATCCGGCTAGGAGTACAGAAAAAAAGAAAAGTGAAGAAAGAGAGAAGTATAAACAGAGATAGATACAAAGAATTATTGTAAAAAAAACTAAGACAAAAAAGAAGGAAAGCAAAGAGAAAGACAGACTAGAAACTAGAGGAAACGCGTAAAAAAAAGAGGAACATGGAAAGCTGCCCTGCTTTACCGTTATTTCAAGCCTTGCTTCACTAGTGGAAGATACGACATTTTATCACTTGTTATTTCTTTTCTGTGCGCCTGAAGAAGCTTTCTTGAAACACTCTCGACACCAGCTTCAAGGTTTACAGAATGTGAATTTCGTTTCACGAAACGTATGATAGCTTCACCACTGACAAAACGCATCTCACGAGCACCCAGCGATTCCCGTTCATAAAGTTCCCACGGTGCTGTTATTGCGATAGGAATTATATAGCGTCACTCACCGAACCTCACTCACCACGTATGTATACATATCTATATCTATATATATATATATATATATATATATATATATATATATATATGAAAATGCAAGAAAGAAAAAATAAGCAGAAAAAGACTCCGGCGTGCGGGATCTAACTTGGGTCCTCTCAATCATGAGTGCGATGCGTAATCACTGAGCCACCGAGGAGAACGTCCTTCACCGTTCAAACGGCAAGCTGTTTATATCTACCACTTAGCGCTGCTCACGGGCATCTCGGGGGGGGGGACTATGCTGTTTTAAGCATTATTAGCAAGATGGCGCAATGAGCGCGCGTCGCACCATCGCGCGGTGGCGCGCACTCTAATCTCCCACGCGTACTTTTGCCCACTTAAAGGAGGCGAGCGACGCTCCTTCGTGCGCCCTTATCTCGTGGTGGGGAAGAAAGGAAGATTGCACGTCTTGGCTTGCCTCGGGCTTTACCTGGAACAATTCTGTTGTAGTTGCTGGGCGCACAAAGGTCACTGCAATCATTGCAGTCTCCGTTTGCGAAAAGTGCGCGCTTTTTAGACACAGCGAAGTAACAACTGAGACGCTTATTCGCGTGCATATGCACCTATGAGTACGTTTCGTGCGTCATTTGTGCGTGAGAAATGCGGGGCACGTTTTAATCTGCTTTCCATTCGGCGCGTGACCTTCCAATTTATTGCTATCACGTTCACTGCTTCTCGTATGTGGCAAAGCTGCGACTTTTTAAACTAAAGTGCAGATGAGGCCAAAGTTTGAGGTCAGTATGGATGGTTACCCGTGCTCAATCGGTCGTTGTTAGGCAAATAAACAAACTCAGTGTGCGGCATCTGCGCTACCTTTTGCTGGGCATTAATGATTTCCTGCTTGTTACGGCAGTGGACATAAGTGTCATCCACAGCGAGTCACGTCACCTTCTTTTTCCATTACATGCAGAGCGTAGTGATGCAGCTCCTCGCCTGCCATGTTGGCACTGATGCAGAGCCGGCTAAGGGAGAGATGATCATTTGGTCGATCGGCGAGACAGTGGCGCATGTTAATTATAAAATGCATTGGAGTCTGTCCACAAGTTTTAATAAGGATTCACACGTACCTAGCCTTGTCATGGGGCTATGGCGTCTATTCAGCACTTTATTGTAATTGTGATCATGTCACACGAAATGAATGGAAGACAAATTACGTCCCTTACGTGTTCTGCACTTAAAACCAATGCCTCACAAAGCGTAGTAGGTCACGATATGCACAAGGGTTTTCCCGACAACTCCGTGCTGAGACGCCTGAGAGGCGGCAAAGACCAAGTGCTGGAAGCGCTCATGCTTCCTCACGTTTCCAAGCTCGCAAAAACGAGTACGCGCAAATTAGTTGGAGTATTCGCCTACTCATCTGAAACACGAGGACCCAAAAAGCGCCCTTTAATTGAGCACTGTAATAAGTGACTGATAATTTGCAAGGCACGATGAGAAAATTTCAAGGGCGGGATTCCATTTGTTAGAGACAAAATAGAAATGAGAACTAACAGGCAGTAATGCGAAAAAAATATTGAAAAACTAACTTGTGGTATTCATGAATGAGACGAAAGTAAAACAAACAAAAAGATAGCTTGTCGCTGAGAGACAGAGTACCTGCGACCTTTGAAAACATTTTGAAATGGAATGTTTTGCCATTGACAAGTTTGGTCGTGAGTGTGATGACCTATTCTAGGTCACCGTGAGCGCGCTTCCTAGAGTACGCACATATAAATGCGTCCGCGTTTTATGCATTTTAGAAAGAGAACGTTCAACTTTATGCCTTGGGCAATGCAATCATCGGAGTCAAGCGCCTCTAGGTCAGGCGAAACGAAAGCTTTGTCCAAACTAAAAATTTGATGCTTCGCATTTCTATACGTGCACAGCGATTGGAAAATGAGTGTTAAGAAAAATGTATTTATATTATGTATAGAGCATAGGTTATACGGGACGAATCAGTACTCAGGAATACATTCACATTTTCACAATTGTACATAACATCACCACAACACAAAAACTAATTGTCACATACAGCAAACAGCAGAAATCAGATGAACAGAATAACAAATGCATATAACTCACAACTGAAGCTACAGGGAATGGGTCACGTGGGTAAATGATTTTATTCAGAAAAAAGGGTTAACGATTTAGAGTAGTTAGTATTCTACTACGGGAGAGCATAAAGCCGTCTCGTTGGATCAACCTAAATATGAAGACAAATAAGTGCACTTGTGCAACTCGATTTTTATGCTATCAAAGCGCTAAGAATGTACTCCGACTATGTCTTTTCTAGCAGCATCCAAAATGTCACTGCTGCATGCACAAATTGATCCGTTTTCGTTTGTTTAAAACTTGAAGAATGCACAACATATTGGTTATAGAAAGTAACGCAACGTAATTTGCAGAGACCCTTTTAATGTAAAAGCTACTAAAAAATAGAGATTCCCAGCATGCATAAGACCAAGACCTAAATCAGCAACGGTTTCTAGGGATATAATCAAGGGTACAGTAGAGGTTCTCTTTAAAGGAAAAGAAAAATAAGCTAATTGCTGTCTGCTGGTTAAGATGACACGGCTGAGCTCCTTATAGTGGTCGTGAGATGGTATTCAAAAGAAAATAAAGAAAATAGGCATGTAAAAAAATGAACCCGGTGCAGGCGCCGCAAAAAGGAAAAAAAAATGGCAGCATATCCACGGAGTGAATGATGGAGAGTGGGGCGAAGCATTCGTCCGTCCATTCCTTCTTGCTTCCGTCCGTCCATGCGTCCATCTGTGTGACCTTCCATGCGTCCATCAACCCGTCCATGCGTGCGTCTGTTCCCTGCGTTCGTCGATGCATCCGCCCCTGCGTCCGTTCATGCGTCCATCTATGCATCTGTCTGTGTGTTTGTTCGTCCACCTATTCAACACTCCAAGTACCACAATCTCGCATCTTTTCATGCTATATTCCCCATATAGAAGCTCCGCCATCCAGCGGACATTCCAAGGACTAAACGAGAGGTGGCACACGCACACTTTCTTACAGGTCTACTTCCCACCTTTAACCACATCGAGTTCATGGTATATACTAGTTCACTGTATTCATGGCACTGCGGCCCAACGCTGCCTAAACCTTTCTAAACCCAAGGAGGTTACGCCCAGCAAGTATAACGTAGAAACCTTTCCCTGTTAGATAGTGTTCAATGTACATGACAATGGCAGCTAATGGGAAATGAGAGGCAGGAGAATTCGGCTTTTACTTTCTTACGGCTCGCGCTTCGTATCTACTTCCCACCTTTAACCACCTCGAGTTCATGGTATATACTAGTTCATTGTATTCATGGCACTGCTGCTCAATGCTCGCTAAACCTTTGTAAAACAAAGGAGGTTACACCCAGCGAGTATAACGTAGCAACCCTTTCTTGTCAGATAGTGCTCAATGTACACGCCAAATGACTGCTACTGGGGATCACAGCGTGCGCGTTAACTAAAAGCCGAATGCTCCCGTCTTTCATTCTGCATTAGCAGCCATTTGCATGTACATTAAGCACTATTTTTTATTGTTCAACAACGCACGGAAGAAATCTCTCACCGGCACCACCTTGGAGGTGAAAATGTTATACTTGTTACACAATACAATGGCTACGAGGGACGAACGGGTGTCGCTATAAAAAGCTTTGCCCCTAAAAAACGCCTATAGATCGACTCTTCCGAGTTAAGAGATTGCGAGTGAAAGAATGAAGAAACGGAAGAATGTGTACGACTGAAGAAAGAGTGAAGAAACTGTGAGACCGTCGGAGTAGTTTGAGGACCGGGTACCGTTGGCGAGACCTGCATGGCACCAGAAAATCACGGACGTCAAGTTTGTTGCCACTTGCTACCATGCCTGGTACTACGTGCCCCATCGCAGCGAGAGATTACGGAGAGCGTCAAAGCAGCGGTGAACAAAATGGTTGTGAGAACACATGTGACGCCACAATCACATGTGCGCACGCATCAGGATCGCTGCTCAGTGAACACGTGTGTGTAGCATCGCAGCAGCAAACGCGGATATCTCACAAGAAATGATAGGTCGCAAACGCTTCCCAACAATTCGCTTAAGTCGTAAGAGAGTCAACGTGAATTTAGTGGAAATATTGTTCCTATTGATTTATTCATTTATTGTTTGGTTGATTGACTCACTCATTGATTATTGATTGATTGAAACTATTTAGCTGACCGTACTGCCATCATGTATTTGCTACTGATCTTGAGGCGTTTGTTTAAAACTATGCTTGAGTTATGCAATAAAAGGGATCCCCTCTGACTGACAGAAGATGTGGTGCAGACGCTCGTTCCTCAATTGAAAGCTTAAAAAATAGCAACATTTTAGTTTGCAAAAAATTTAGGAAATGGCGGTGGGACGAATATTTCCAGAGAAGGCAATGTTTATAATGGGCGAAACGAAAGCAAAACAAAGCGTTTAGAATTCGTACTGGAGTTAGCATTGTTAGCAACTTACCAATCTTACAGTATTATAAAAATGAAGAATTTTTCGTGCCTATGCTCTATGAATTTCTGTTCCAATGCCACCAAACTTGCATCATTTCTAGGTGAAGCTTGGAAACGTACAAAATGATTTACTACAAGGATTAAGACTTTAGCTTACGCGGGGACACATGACAATTGTGTCATGTAGGCGCCACACAAGCAGTGAGATGGGCGCGTAATCAAAAGAGTTTGAACGCAGGCCCCTTAGGCGTCCCCTTGAAAAAAGGAAATTCGGGAGATGTCCCGCACCTTGGGGATGTCATGCAAAGCATGCAGATGGAAGGGGATCGTGTTGTGATTTTTTATTGAGTGAAACGTTACAAAGATGCTCTAAAATATATGCAAATGCACACACAGACGTTAAACAGCCGCATAAGTTTTATATAACCAGTTGTTTACATTTACGTAACAATGCTAGCAGCTACATAGATATTAGCAACACTAGACGCAGTGCACTGATATGAAGCGCTGGTGCTCGCAAGGGTAGTAGCTCTCGACACTGCTGCACATAACTTCAGTGGATGGCACCAAACTAAAACTGATGTTAACGTGACACGAGTGCTGTATCATAGAAGCAATCATGTAATGTTTATAAGATTGCATATCCAGCACTTCAACCGCAATTGATCTTTCTCAAGCATTAGGGTTTATTTGAAAAGAAAAATTCCGAGAAGGTGTGTTGCTCGATGTAAAATACTCGATTGCTACGTGCAATGCTGAGGTTCGATTCCTTCTGCGACTCTGACATTTGTTTTTTTTTGCATTCGTTGAATCGACGTTGCGGATGTCAGTTTTTTCTTAACGCTCACCCGTTAAAAATATTTATGCCTGTTCTTGCTGTTCCTGAGTAGATATAAACTGTCTATCACATGTGCCACATACCCGCCCGCGGTACGTGCCACACGTGTGGCGAAAAGGATTTGATGACGCACGCGACAGGATTGCGGCTATATTCTTGTCATGCTCATATTCGTGACACCATCTTACCCTCCTATACTTATTTTTGTTCACACCAAGTGTAGGGTGTGATCACGAGAGCACCCGGATATAGATGGCTCCATATATATATATATATATATATATATATATATATATATATATATATATACATATATATATATATATACACTGTAAGATGGCGTCCAGTACCCTCAAGACTCTTCTTTATTGACTCGAGTATGTGCCCCACAACCTAAGCTTGACTAGTGATGATGAGTATGTACAGATAAAAAGATGGGACGCATAAACAATGCTCACACTTATTTTCCCCGCGCACTTGAGCGGCCGGCCCGGCCGAGACTTGGACGGAAAATGTACGGCGAACAAAGGGTTTAAGACGTGAAACGTGGACTATCTCGAAGGCACGGTAAAGACGGTCCGAAGAACCCTCGACCGGAGTGACAAGGTAATTGACAGGAGATGTCGGTTCAGAAAACACGTAAGGTTCGAGAAAGCGTGACTAAAACTTTTCACACAATCCTGGAGTGCGAACAGGCGTCCAAAGTAATACTTCATCTCCAGGACGGAAAGTGACGTCTCGACGAAAGCTGTCATAGCGGTGCTTGCGGTCTTGTTGACTGGCCTCCGCGTTGAGTTAAGCACGTTGCCGTGCCTCAGCGAGCCTGAAAACGAAATGTTCTGGCGTAGTCGTGAACGTTTTTGTCATTACGTTGAAGAAAGAGGTGTCAATGGTGAATGTCGGTGCAGGACCATAGACGAGGAAGAAAGGTGAATACCCGGTGGTTCGTTGAACAGCGGTGTTGTGTGCAAATATAACGAACGGCAAGATTTTGTCCCAGTTATCGTGGTTCGGTCCAATGTACATGGATATCATGTCGATTAGAGTCCGGTGGAATCGCTCTGTCAGGCCATTTGTCTGCGGGTGGTAAGCGGATGTGTTCTTATGAGCTGTGCCACAAGTTTCTAGGATTTCATCGAGAATTGTGGACAGGAAGGCCTTGCCCCGGTCACTCAACAACGCGCGAGGTGCACCATGACGCAACACAATGGCTTCTAAAAAGAAGGCGGCAACGTCTGATGCAGAGCTAGTTAGTAGAGAAGCAATCTCCGCGTATCGTGTGAGGTGGTAGACAGCTGTGGCGATCCAGCGGTGGCCCGCTGGCGTTACGGGAAGTGGCCCGACGAGGTCTATTCCGACAACGACAAAAGGTGTATCGGGACATGGAATAGGTTGTAAGAGGCCAGCAGGAGCTGAAGTTGGTCGTTTCCGGCGTTGACAAAGTGTGCAAGAAGCGACATAATTAGCCATAAAGGTAGAAAGACTAGGCCAGAAGAAACGGCTCGTAACGCGGTTGTAGGTCTTTTGGAATCCTAAGTGTCCAGCTGATGGGTCGTCGTGCAATGCTTCGAGAACTTGTTTTCGCAGCGAACGGGGAAGTACTGGCAACCACCGATGCCCATCCGCATTGTAAGTATAGCGCTGCAGGACGTTGTTCTCTAGCTTGAACTGCCGTAGCTGACGACGTAGTCTGGCATTAGGTGGAGAAGACGAGCCATTCAAGTATCCGATGATGCGGTTACAGTAGGGGTCGTCCCGTTGGCACGCGGCAAACTGAGCGCTGCTGTTTAAAGATAGTGACCCAGCAACTGCCAGGGGTGATAACGTGGGTGAAGAGGAAGCCGCTTGATCACCTGAGGGGCATTGAGGATTCGTGGTTGGAGATGAAAGTGGCAGAGGGCAGCCAGAGAGAGCGTCAGCATCCTGATGCTGTTTTCCAGACCTGTACACAACGTCAAAGATGTACTCTTGCAAACGCAGTATCCAGCGACCGAGGCGCCCAGACAAATTCTTCAGCGAGGATAACCAGCATAGGGCATGGTGGTCCGTGATCACAAGGAAGTGGCGTTCATAGAGATAAGGTTGAAATTTCTGGATGACCCAAACGACAGCGAGACATTCCTGCTCTGTTATCGAGTAGTTCTGCTCCGCAGGTGTTAGTGCGCGGCTGGCCTACGCGGCTACTCGCTCACGTGATGTTTCATCGCGCTGGATGAGGACAGCACCGATTCCGAGGCCACTGGCATCTGTGTGCAGGAAAGTGGGTGCACTCTCATCGAAGTGACGGAGGATGGGGTCTGATGTCAGAGCACGCTTAAGGGCTTAGAAAGCACACTCGCACTCGTCAGTCCACGTGAAAGCCGTTCCTGACGTCAGAATCTTGTGTAACGGCCCCGCAATGGCAGCATAGTGACGGATGAAGCGGCGGAAGGAAGACGCCAGGCCCACGAAACTTCGCAGTTGTTTTTGATTGCCCGGACGTGGAAAACTAATTACGACAGCAACCTTGTCGGGGTCGGGTCGAACGCCATCTTTGCTGACAAGGTGACCCAATACTTTGATGCTTGTGCTGGCGAAGTGGCACTTCTTTGTATTGAGCTGTAGACCAGCGTTCGAAATGCACGTTAGAACTTCGTCCAAACGCTTAAGGTGCTGAGGAAAAGTAGAAGAATAAATTACGATGTTGTCTAAGTAACATAAACAGGTTTTCCATTTGTGACCACGTAAGACGGTATCTATCACGCGCTCGAATGTTGCTGGAGCGTTGTATAAGCCAAAAGTCATGAGGTTAAATTCATAAAGCCCGTCAGGCGTCGCAAACGCTGTTTCTCCTTGTCTTCTGCGCGCATAAATATTTGCCAATACCCGGATCGGAGGTCGAGGCTGGAGAAATATTCTGCGCCTTGTGGGGAGTCCAGGGCATCATCTATGCGTGGCAACGGATATACGTCTTTTTTCGTGATCTCATTGAGTGCTCTATAATCAACACATAAGCGGACAGAGCCTTCCTTTTTCCGGACCAACACCACAGAAGACGACCAAGAGCTGGATGAAGGTCGAATAATATCCCGTTTGAGCATGTCGGTGACGTTTTCCTCAATGATTTGCCGTTCCGCCGAAGACAGACGGTATGGGCGGCGGCGTACAATGGAGCTGCCTTCGGTTTCGATGCTGTGCTCTGGAACGGAGGTGCATCCTAGAACTTTGGAATGCACGTCAAACAAAAGGCTGTGCTTTTGGAGAAGGTCTAAGAGGTCTCTCTTGTGCTCGGCAGTGAGGTGATGACTTATGGTGTCATTTAAAGCAACAGTGGTAGCCTTCATATCAGTTGTAGCAGACAAAGGCATTGATTCTGTGTGAAGGGGAACCAGCGAGAAAGGCTCGCTGTCAGCGAAGCAGCTCACAGCAGTGCTTTGGGGCAGCATCACTGGCAATGAAGTTGGGTTCAAGGCGGTGACCAATGCTTTACAGTCGTTAAACCGCACAAGGCCGGGTGTTATGGTAAGCCCCGCAGGTTTCGAGCGAACAGATGGGGCTATGAACACGCCACCGTTAACTATAGTATCCGAAGTGATCGTGAGAATTTGTTCATCTCCTGGCGAAATGAAACAATCAGCGGCAGCAACGAAACGGAAGCTGTATGGATCGACATCGGATGAACTCTCAGTAGCTGACATTTCAATTACTCGCTGACGACACGATATGAAAGCTGATGCCGAAGAAAGAAAGTCCCATCTTAAAATTACTGTGCAAGTGCACCAAGGAAGTACAAGAAACTGAATGTGGTGAAGGATGCCGTCTATGAAAACGTGGACTGTGCAAACACTTGAAGGCTGAATAGGGACTCCATCTTCGCAACGAAGGGGAGGGCCATCGTATGGCGTTATAACGTTTTTCAAGCGGGCACAAAAGTCTGCACGAATTACGGAAAGTGATGCGCCTGTGTCTACCAGTGCCTCTGCCTGTATACCTTCAACGTACACTAATAAAACATTCGATGGGTGGTCCGGAGGAGTTTGACGCAGTTCGAAATATGCAGCTTTCCCTCCCGAAGCTGCACTGTTTAGTTTTCCAGTTGGCGGTCAGGAATTGAAGTAGAAGGTCGGAGAGGAGAAGAGGAACGCCGCATCGGTGAAGGTGAGCGACAACGTGAAAAACGGGAACTGCCAACTGAGCCAAAATTCGGCGGAGACTTCGACCGACGTGTGCTGTTCTGATACAGTCGGCGATAGGGTGGTCCAGTGGGGTAGAAGTCGTCCCGTTCAAAGTTATCTTAGCTTCGTCTTTCGTCTCGCTGACGGCATCGGCAAAACTTTGAAATGTGACCATGGATGCCGCAATAGAAGCAAGTCGGCCGCGAAGTGCGCCAGTCGTTGTAAGGCTGAGAAGATGGTCGTGGTGCGAGTGGGTTGAGCGAACCATGCATGCGATTCGGCCGCTGGTAGCTGCATTGGGCTTTGCTGGGGTGCAGGTGTCCTAGCAGCAACTTGAGCATAAGTTGGCATGGCCATAGGATATGAGCTCGGAACAGGTGTGACAGTCATCGATGCCAGGCTTTGGTGGGGTGCAGGCGTCGTTGCAGCAACGTGAGCATAACTTGGCACGGGCACGGGATGCGAGCTCGGAACTGGTGTGCCTGTGATCAATGCCAGTTCCTCCCTCACGACGTCGCGTAAACTAGTAGCAGGTGGCGTCGTTCGGATATCAAGGGGGTGAGGTGAAGCCTGTGCATGAAGTTCCTCACGGATGATAGAGCGGATCAATGCACGCAGCTCTGTTGTGTCATGACTCGAGCTGAGATCAGGCATATCAGGTTGCACCCGAGTGGTTTGAAGCTCCTCGAGGCGCTGACAGGTAGCTACAACATCGGCTACGGTCTGGGGATCCTGCACCACAAGCGCATTAAAAGCGACAGTCGCAATGCCTTTTAGCAGGTGGCGCACATGGTCGTTTTCCGCCATATGGTTGTCGATGCGGCGGCAAAGGGCGAGAACATCTTCAATGTAAGAAGTGTAAGACTCGCCGGGGCGTTGAACACGTGCACCAAGCCTTTTCTTGGCGATATCCGAGCGCACCGACGGGTTGGCGAAAATCTGGCGGAGCTGGCGCGTAAAGGCGGGTCATGTCAAAAAACCTGTAGCGTGGTTTAAAAACCAGGTTTTTGCGACGCCGCTCAAGTAGAATGCAACGTGGGTGAGTTTCGCCGGCTCATCCCAGTTGTTGATGGCACTCACGCGGTCATACTCCTCGAGCCAGTCTTCCACGTCCTCACCCGGAACCCTGCGAACAACGGACGATCCTTTTGAGGGCTGGTGTACAGGTGAGAAGGGTTTCTTGGCGGGGGGAGCGGTGGCGCAGCTGTTGCGCAGGGCTGGTCGGCTTGCGACATTACCGAACCCAGGTCGTTTAATCGGCGGCCTGAACGGAGCTCCAGGGATGTGTTATAGAAGACGCTGGGGTTGTCCGAGAGCACGAGAGGACGCAGGAATCGGGCAGAACTCTCCACCACTTGTAAGATGGCGTCCAGTACCCTCAAGACTCTTCTTTACTGACTCGAGTATGTGCCCCACAACCTAAGCTTGAATAGTGATGATGAGTATGTACAGATAAAAAGATGGAACGCATAAACAATGCTCACAATATATATATATATATATATATATAGCGACTGTGAAGAGGAGTGTGGCGTTGGTTGCTGTAAAAATAGGAAAAAACTATGTTTATTTGTGACGTTTCGATCAAAGACCGATCTTTATCAGACACAATTTACTAGGCTTCTATAGGCTTTTATGTCGTTGCCGAGCTGAGAGAGAGAGAGAGAGAGAAAGAGAGAGAAAATTTTTTTGTAAAAGTTGAAGGGGTGCAGGGTTCATACTGATAATTGGTCACACGAACACGTGCCCACTGTCACACGAACGCGTAACACTTGTATTTTGTTCAAAAAAGAATAGAGAAAAAAGGTGCACACAAAAACGAGTGGCCAAAGAACCCATGCATATATATAGACATCAAGAGGAGTTCTGCTGGAAAAAATACATAAAAATAATTAAAAAATGGCAAGTGGACATATTAGTATATCTCTATGGTGCCCCAGGCATATGCTGAGGTGTAAGAACCAAACTTGTTTCCATGCGGGAAGGCCCTCTGCATGGGGATTAAACACATAAATGCAACGAATGTTGCTGAAAGCACAGAATGCAGTTTCAAGTACTTCATTCACTCAAACCTCAACTGCGAGAGCTCTAATGTAATAAAACTCCTCGTGTGCGGAATACATAAGACAAACTGACATGGTCTTCTGCATCCACTTCAATACCCAGCGTTCACATGTTCATTCGCTTGCGGAACAGCCTTTGTCTCGGCATATCAACTCCGGAAACCACTCATTTGATTCCATCAAGAGTACACTTTTACAAAGCGGTTTCTTCAGTACAAGGAAACGTGAACAGCCTAAATCAAATATAATTTATAAATTTAATACAGTAAAAGCTGGTCTAAATAGAGAGTTTTAGTACTGCGTACGCTGCGTACGTGGTGGCGTTGCGTACGTAAGGACGCCACGTTCTGCGTAGTGCGCATGCGCAGACCGCAACGCGCACGTATCGTGTTACGTGCGCAGCTGCTACGTACGCACGCATGAGATGCGTGCGTGCGTACGTATGAGGTGATCGCGCCGCTCTCGAACAAGTTCGCGACAGCGCGAGACTTCGTTTTGCAAAATGGCGGCATCGAAGGCAAGCACCGACCGGCTCTGTGGCTTAAAATATGGCCATAATCTGATTATAACACTTGGATTGGCTCACATTGGCTGTCAACAACAAGTACTTCTATTTTGATATACCAGATGACGCAACACGCTTCACGCTCGTTACATACGCGGGTACTACGGCGTACTAAAAGCCGATTAGTGGCAAACGACGCCACGTTACGCAAGGGGCTTGCGTGATGCGTACGTAGCACCATTCCGCAGTACTAAAACTCTCTATTATCACTCGAGTCGTACTGTGTCTTTCATTCGCGCTCTGGAAGGTTCCGGGTAATAATGATCCTAGCCAAACTTCGTTCTCTTTTTTTCTGATATCACCCAGAGCACGTGTTTGGGCTTCAAAAATATTCTTACAAGAAAACGTATATTTACAGATATTTACAACGATTACACGCGATGACAATGCCTGGCGCACTGGCGGGCTGGAACCAGTCTCTATCCACTTCGTAGTCTTCTTCTTTCAGCCAGGGACCCTCTACCGCTTTATGCCCCAATCCCACTACTGCCTTGTGGCACTACCCTGCGGCGTTAAAGCGCCGACCCGGCGCTTGTCACGAAAGGGGAGTGTTGGGTGACACATAAGGCTTCAGTCTGACGACGTGCACAACAGTGGATGGTGGTGGCATTGAGTGCGCTTCGTCGACAACTCGCTGTATCTCGTAGGTGAGGTTGGTGATCTTGCGAAGGACTTTGTATGGTCCGTCATAGCGAAATAAAAGTTTTTCTGAGAGGCCGATGTGACGACATGGGGTCCACAAGAGTACGAGAGAACCTGGTGCATACGAAACTTCGTGGTGGTGACGATCGTATCGATCTTTCTGAGAGGCTTGAGAAAGCATGAGTAGTTCTCGGGCAATCTGTCGTGCTGCGTCGGCTCGCTCTATGGCATCGCGGACGTATGTGACAGGGGAGCTTGAACCAGCGGGAAGGAGTGTATCAAGAGGCAGAGAGGGTTCCCGTCCATAAAGAAGGTAGAACGGGGAATAGCCTGCGGTGTCATGTCTGGAGGAGTTGTAAGCGAAGGTGACGTAGGGTAACGTTGCGTCCCAGTCACGGTGGTCTGGAGAAACATACATTGACAACATGTCCGTGATAGTGCGATTCAGGCGCTCTGTAAGTCCATTAGTTTGTGGATGGTATGCCGTTGTGAACTTGTGGTTGTGGAACAGGAACGTACGATATCCTGGACGACGCGAGATAAAAAGTATCGGCCTTGATCAGTAACGAGCTGTCGAGGAGCGCCGGGATGCAATATGATGTCATGTAGCAGAAAGTTGGCGACATCGGTAGCGCAGCTGGTTGGAAGAGCGCGGGCGATCGCGTAACGTGTCGCGTAGTCGGTCGCCATGGCAACCCATTTGTTCCCGGATGCAGAAGTGGGAAATGGCCCGAGAAGGTCGAGCCCTACGCGGTAGAATGGTTCAACAGGGATCTCAATAGGGTTAAGAAGGCCAGCTGGAAGCGATGTTGGTCGTTTTCGACGTTGACAAAGGTCGCAGCTGGTGACATACTTTTGCACAGAGCGATATAGGCGTGGCCAGAAGAAACGGCGCCGGACGCGATCATAAGTGCGGGTGACTCCCAGGTGACCAGCGGCAGGTTCATCGTGAAGCTGTCGGAGAACATCTACACGCAGATGGGAAGGCACGACGAGAAGGCGGTCAGGACCATTAGGGCGCATGTTGTGGCGGTAGAGAACTCCTTCATGAAGGAAATACAAGTTCAGGGAAGTGGGTGGAGTAGCGGAACTCAGGCTTTCTATGATGGGAAGTAAATCCGGGTCGCGGCGTTGCTCAGAAGCGATATCAAGAAAGTCTGATATTGATAAGACGCAAGCCTCCGTAGCTCTCTCTGTGGCGTCTGGTGGATCCACTGGATACCGTGACAGGCAGTCGGCGTCTTGATGGAGGTGACCAGATTTATAGACGACCAAGAAGGTGTATTCTTGGAGGCGTAGAGACCAACGACCGAGACGTCCCGTGGGATCCTTTAGCGAGGAAAGCCAGCAGAGTGCATGATGATCAGTTACAACAGTAAAACTGCGGCCGAAGAGGTACGGGCGAAATTTAGCGACAGCCCAAACAAGAGCAAGACACTCTCTTTCGGTGATGGAATAGTTCCTCTCGGCAGGGGATAAAAGGCGGCTGGCGTAGGCAATGACACAGTCACGTCCATGCTGACGCTGAGCTAAAACAGCACCAATTCCGTGGCCACTCGCGTCCGTACGAACTTCTGTCGGGGCAGTCTGATCGAAGTGGGCTAATATTGGCGTAGTCGTGAGGGCTGCAATGAGCGCCGAAAATGCAGCACTCTGAGGCGAATTCCAAGTAAATGGGACGTATTTTTTAAGAAACTCGGTGAGAGGCCGCGCAATATCGGCGAAATTTCGGATGAAGCAGCGGAAATAGGAGCACAAACCAAGGAATCTCCGGACATCCTTATGAGAAGAGGGCACGGGAAATTGAGTCAATGCGCGAATTTTGTCCGGATTGGGCTGTACCCCAGATGCGTTAACAAGGTGACCAAGTACAGTTATTTCGCGACGGCCGAAACGGCATTTGGAGGAGTTCAGCTGGAGACCAGCGTTGCGAAATACTTGGAGAATACTGGACAGTCGCTCTAGATGGCTTGCGAACGTCGGTGAAAAAACAATTATATCATCTAAGTAGCATAAGCAAGTGGACCATTTGAAGCCGCGCAGAAGGGAGTCCATCATGCGCTCAAATGTGGCCGGCGCATTACAAAGCCCAAACGGCATTACTTTAAATTGGTATAACCCATCGGGGGTTACAAATGCTGTTTTTTCTCGGTCCCGTGGGTCAACAGCGATCTGCCAATAACCAGATCGAAGGTCAATGGACGAGAAAAACTTTGCGCCATGAAGGCAGTCAAGGGCGTCATTTATTCTTGGTAAAGGGTAAACGTCCTTCTTAGTGACCTTGTTGAGATGTCTATAGTCGACGCAAAACCGCCATGTGTTGTCCTTCTTCTTGACAAGCACGACCGGGGATGCCCAAGGACTAGATGAGTGTTCGACGACGCCTTTGGCGAGCATTTTCTCGACCTCTTTCTGGATGACAGAGCATTCGGCAGCGGAGACGCGGTAAGGGCGGCGATGAATTGGGTTGGCATCGCCGGTGTTGATGTGATGGGTCACAACTGATGTCTGGCCTAAAGGGCGGTTGTCAAGATCGAATATGTCCGCATAGGATGTCAACAGACGGTGGAGGTCTTGTGCTTCGGAGGGCGAAAGATCTGGCGCTATCATTTTGGCAATGTCAATGCTTGACAGGTTGGGCGCAGTGAGCAAGTTGACGTGCGGAGTAGGTTGCTGAGCCGACAGTTCAGAAATATCAAACTCTTGCAACGACGACATGACGCCTAGTTTAATACCAGCAGGCAGCACATGCGTGGATAAACCAAAGTTCAAAAGAGACAGATGGGTTTGATTGTGGCATACTCTCACCACGGTGTGCGGGACAGCAATGGAGTGCTTTAGCACAACGTCGGTAATAGGTGAAACGACATATTCACCATCGCGCACAGGCGGATCACACACGAGCTGCACGTAAGTCGCGGCTTGCGGCGGAAGATGCAGGAACTCGGTGGCACAAAGGCGACTTTGAGCGTCATGGGCAACAGCGGCGTCAAAAGGCAGTTCCAACTGAAGAAGACCCGTCGAGCAGTCGATAAGGGCGGAGTGCGCAGAGAGAAAGTGGAGGCCAAGAATCACGTCATGTGGGCACTGCTCAAGCACGGTGAACAATACGACGGTCTGGCGCCCAGCAATACACACGTGAGAGGTACACATGCCGAGAACGGCAGATGTGCTCCCATCGGCAAGCATTACTGCACACTTAATAGGCGGCGTGATCACTTTCCGCAGTTTAATACAGAGAGCAGCGCTCATGACTGAAATTTGTGCACCAGTGTCTATGAGGGCTGTAACGGTAACGTCATCCACCAAAAGGTCCAAAATATTGCGGCGTGTAGGAATCGTCAACAGAAGATTTGCAGAATGGGTCGTTAATGCAGCGTCACCTCCGGGAGCTGCATGGTCTAGTTTCCCGAGGTTGAGGGCCCAGGTCGTGCAGGGGACCTGGATCGAGAAATCATCGGCGAGAGAGATCGGCGGCCTTGGGGTGATGGTGACCGGCTGAACCTTCGGCCCTGAACGTTAGTAGGAGCAGGCTGTAGATCGTACGGAGTGGAAAAGCGGCGAGAACTGCCTTCAAAGCGACGCCATGTCCCAGTGTTCCAAGATGAATTGGATGACCAACGATTGCGACAGTAGCGTGCAATGTGGCCGGCGCGAGAGCAGTGAAAGCAGATCGGTCTATCATCCGACGTTCTCCATTCAGCAGGGTTCCGGTAGCGGGAAGTGTAGCGTGAAGGGTACACCGGAATCTGGTTAACAGAAGCCGAGCTCTCGGTGGTGCGAACGGCGCAAACAGGTGTGATGCCGAGATTTGCTATTTCTTGGCGAACGACGGCTTGGATGAGGGAGACGGTGGATGCGTTGTCTTGAGGACCGTCACAGGCGATGGCTGCAGGAGCCATTGCTTCGAGTTCACGACGAACGATTCGGGTGACATTTTCGGACGATGTAGCTTGCGTGAAGTTGGGGCTGTCTTCACAGGTCGAAGTGGCTGCAGTATTAGGCAGACGCGCAAACTGGCGGGTTATGCAACGGTTCTTGGCGTGCTCAAAGCGCTGACACTCCTTCACAACCGCGTCGACGGTGGCGCAATCTTTAACGATGAACAAATTGAAGGCGTCATCGGCAATTCCCTTCAATATGTGAGCGATTTTGTCAGTTTCGCTCATGTTCTCGTCCACCTTTCGACAGAGGCCCAATACGTCCTGTATGTAGGATACATATGATTCTGTCGATGTCTGCACGCGACATTCCAGGTCTTTCCTCGCGGCCTGCTGTCGCCCAAATGGCCTGCTGAATAACTCGAGAAGCTTCGATTTGCAAACGTGCCAGCTGGTCAACTCCGACTCATGCGTCTCATACCAGGTGAGCGCCGTATCCCGCAAGTAAAATACAACGTTGGCCAGCATCAACGTAGGGTCCCACCTATAGTATTCGCTCACGCGCTCGTACAAAGCGACCCAATCTTCAACATTCACCTTGTCCTTGCCTGTGCCCGAGAAGGTTCCGGGGTCTCGTGGAGGCAGGAGAATCAGAGGAGGCAGCTGGTGCTGCTGCTGCTGGTGCTGGTGCTGCTGGTGCTGGTGCTGGTGCTGCTGCTGCTGCAGCTGCGGCTGCTGTTGCTCTTGTGGGTGGGCCTGTTGAGCCATTGCAGGAAAATGAAGGTGGCGACCACTCCGAAGTTCCGTGTTGGTTTGCCGGAAAAGCCAGGTAGGCGTACCCCGCACGTCCACCAATAATCTTACAAGAAAACGTATATTTACAGATATTTACAACGATTACACGCTATGACAATGCCTGGCGCACTGGCGGGCTGAAACCAGTCTCTATCCACTTCGTAGTCTTCTTTTTTCAGCCAGAGACCCTCTACCGCTTTATGCCCCAATCCCACTACTGCCTTGTGGCAATATGCTCGCGCAATTTAGAAATGTGGGCAATTGTCGAAAATCATCCCGTTTCCCTATGAAATCACTGTTCAGACAACCGAGTGAATGACATATGCAGCCCCCGCACCAAAATGTAAAAAAAAATAAACGTTACTCACATCAAGCGTCTGAAGGAGCGTCTCCTTGTGTGCGGACGATCATACCGGTAAGATCCGATTTCTAAGTTTGAAAGTTTAGTTATTGATTCGCTTAGCCGCCAACTTGTTTAAACAGCAAAGTAGCCTGCATCGTATTTGTCTACGATGCACTCTTCATGAACCTGTCTACCTTGCCGGCTGCGTGAGATTTAGGATGGGACTTAAGATGACCACCGTCCATTTAGTTGTCTATTCAGCCGTCTACGTTGAGTATTGGAACACAGCCTTAGTGTCCCAGAATAAGTAGAAGCCTTGGTGTATTGGTTCTGACCCGCCACCTTTGGTGGTGGAATAGCCTAAATACAAACTTCCTCCTACTAACACAAACACGCTTGTTCCTATGAAGGCTTTCTGCCCCAAACGAGCTTTTGCACTGGCTCCAAGAACTGAGGCACTCGGGCTGGTTTCGCCCTGCCTTTGAGATCACAGCATTTTGGACCAATGTACGATGCGATGTGATGACGCCATGATACGACGTTACGTGACGATGGCGTGTCAAGTTTTTGGAGACCTGCGACGTGATCTTGCGTACCTTTGTCGTCACCTTTTCTAGGCAATAGTCCCCGATGTCACGGGACACCAACAGCAATGTTTCGCTTTCCACGAGGCACCACACGGTAATTTTGCTTTAATAAAATTTGTTTAGTGAAAACGTGTGTTTAGCGCAAATTTTAAACGTTCTAAGGCGCTGTACACGGGCTGCTATGTGATAGCCGAAAGCTGTCAAAGATTAATGAAATCAAACCAAATTGTATATTTTCAACACTGCAACATTCTATGAAACTATATTAATCATGTAAAAATAATCGTGTGACGAGTCCGGTGGCTCCAAGTTTGCGAAGACCACGGCTTCGAACCGAGGTTGCTCCGAACTGATACTATAGAGGTGAATGTATAGCTAAAATGCAAGGCAGCTGTAAATAAAGCGGCAGTTAGAAGGGGCGTGGAGCCACAAACACGCGCGTGGAAGAACAAATCATATGTGAACGCGAGATAGGCTGCTCAGTGAACATACAGCGCAAGCCTTACAGCTGCACCGCAGATCATTAGCAGAGTGCGCTTACGCTTCATTTCAATAAGTCTGGAAGGTGATTCCGTGTGACATTGTACTCCTGGTCTCATAGTTAACACTAAGTATTTTGTGTTGCTCTCAATGTGGTTGTCTATACCTCACAATGACATGTGTGCATTGTCACGAGGTCACCATTTCACGAACGCATCGATCAATGAATTCCAGCCGAAGATTTTTGTTTGGGCGAATTAGCACCTGGGAAGCGACAAGTCGATCTCCAAGCAATCCATGCCATACGCTGATAGCGGCGAACTTTATATGATCTGCGGTAAGGCACGTTGGCATTTATGCATGGGGCATTCACATTTAACCGTTAGCGCTGGTGGCCGCATAACTTCCTCAACAAATTCCACTGTTCGTGTTTTCGCCCTCGAGCCTATCTGAAGATTCTGAAGTATTCTGGTAGGTTCCTTGACATTCTAGTGCGGTTTTCGCAAGGAACTGATCATGCGGGTATAATGAACCATATCTATAAAAATTTTACAAGAGGCATTTGTGGTAATACACGCGAACAGTTGGTACCGAAAACAGGCACCGTTCTTGAATTTAACTTTTAAAAAGTAGCTATATGGTGGTACGTTTTTATTTATGGAGCTTGCTTACTTCAAAAAGTTTTTAAAAAGACCACCGACAGAACCCCAATTCGCTTATGATAATTACACGGACAAAACCTACCCGCATCTGGAGCGTTTATAACACGTACAAAACAGCTCGTGATCTGCACTATGCTATTGTGACTATTGTTTCTCAAATTTGTGGTACTTATTGTCTCTAGCTTGCAAAGAATGAACTTATGTGATGACACTGACATGCGAGATTAGGAATGATGAGCTTGCTTTTCACTTTGCACACAGGTAAAGGCTCACGACATGAATAAACGCATTATGTGTTATAATGAGTGCTTCACAGTTGGATAAACTTGCTTTGAGTTTTTAAGCTTTGAGATAAATTCATTCAGGTTTTTTTGCAGCTACATTCTGCAGAATGGTGCATGAAACTTCTTCCCTTTGCTAAACATTGCTGGTTTTTTAGGAAGTGATCTTCAACAGTTTTACTGCTATGTTTATTCGAAAGAAAATAATTGTATAACGTAAAATGCTCGCATGCTTGTGTATGATAGCAGGTACAACTATCGCCATTGTGCAGCATATGCAAGATGTCACAATTATAAAAAGAGATAATACACCCTATTGTTACTATATGAGTAACATCCGTACAGGCCTTCTTTCGTTTCCACATCATCATCATCACCACCACCACCACCACCACCACCACCACCACCATCATCATCATAATCATCATCATCCTAACTACGTCCACTGCCAGACAAAGGCCTCTCCCATGATCTGCCAGTCGACCTAGGCATCTCATTCATGGGTGATGCCAGGCCTCTCTTTTTCAAAAAAAAATGATCTGTGCATGTCGGTCTGTCACGATGGTGGCAATGATGACGTCTCAGCAGTCAAGGAAGGATACGGCCCATTTTTAAACCTTGCAGCTTCATGCGGCAGCAGTCTAACACTTCATTTGAGTGGAAATGGAATAGTGCATGCCGAAGAACTAGAATTCAATAATACATGAATTATGACAAGATTTGTACCTGACACTCAAGCACAACTTTCTTGCACAAGAGTGCTATCACATTGATGTACCTCTGAATATGTTCAGCAATTATCATATTCTTTGGCACATTACAAGTCATGTGGCTATGGCCTGTGGTAATAGCTTCATCACGTGTAAGGTGCTGGGGGGATGAACAACAAGAGGGAAGGCAGGGAGGTTAACCAGGCACATGCCCGGTTTGCTACCCTACGCTGAGGAAATGGGAAGGGGGCATGAAGATGAGAGAGAGAGGAAAGAGGAGAGAAAGAAAGAGAAAAAGAAAAAGAGGATTGTCAGTCAATCGGCTGGCGCGTATGCAATGGTGGCACTACACAAAAGTTAAAGATGGTCACGTAGGCCTGTAGTCCTCAAAAAGCACAAGACAGCTTTGATTGTTTTTTGAGCCGACTAAAAGCGATGACGGTGTTTCAGTAGCAACTGCACAGAGAGTGGCCGATCGTCGCAATGCGTCCGAAAGCTTCTGTCTTTCAGAGGCAAATCGAGGGCAATGACATATCAGATGGTCGATGTCTTTTTTGGTGCAGCAGAGGTCGCATTCCGCATTGTCGGTAAATCCGATAAGGGTTCTATATGCTTTTGTGAAGGCAACCCCCAACCAAAGATGGCAAAGAAGCGAAGCTTCACGTTGACGAAGCCTGGATGGAGGTCGAAGTTCGAGTTGAGGGTTTAGTTGGTATAGTCTCGTATGTGTTATGCTTGGGGTGCTGGGCTGAGCGTTTGATATATAGAGCGGAATATTTGTACCTAATATGTGCTCCTAATTTGTTTTCTATGGCAAGCAATAACATATTTTGCCAAATTACTTTTCACATGTTGACTGGTGAGCTCTCGTCATAATAACCTCACTCGTTTATCATTTGTTCCACAATTATGAAAATTATTAACAGCTTTCAGCGATAATTTTCTCTGTGGTATCTCATTTCGTACATTTACTCTTAAATTGTGTTAATGTTTATAATAATGTTATATAACTGCTGCAGTAGTGTCAATATGAGTTTCCTGAAGTACAGGATAATACTTTAGGCTGTGAACTTGAAGCTTTAAGCAGCAGCGTTTAAAACATTAGTTTGTCTGTACAACAGGCAGATTTTTTCTGGCTTTTTCTAAGACACAAACTTGGTACAGTTTCGGCGAACCTGCACCCCTTAAAAATGAGTGATCTCTTCTTCTCCATGTTGAGCAGTGTGTATGTGCCAAACTTGACACTTTATCTTGAGGAATATGCTCATCCACCCCCAGCCAGAGTAAGAGGCGTTCCACGAATTCGCTGGAGCAAGAGTTGCTGCTGAGCTGTCCAAACCTATACCTACAATAGATTGTGTATTTATCTTTCAAGAAACTAGATCAACAGTAGCACAGTTTGCTTACGTAGACATTTGCTGGCCGTCAACACCTTTTCTGAAGCGTGAAAGAAGTTCACTCACAACTCGAACACCAATGGAGGTCAGCATTCTCAAACAAGATGTTGGGTTGTTCACTGAAAACAAGACGACACACAGCTTTACGTTCAACAAAGATTGCTGCCGATATGCATCTTGGTTCTGCCAAATGGTGCCAAGAAAAACATTTCGTGTATACGTTTACAACTATTCTACTGAGATCGATGCCCTACTGCTTGCAAGAGGTTAGGCATGTGTGGCAAACAGCAAGGAGCTTTCTCAAGTGCTCATCTTGCACAAAAACACTCGATTGCTTTGAGACTGCTCTGTGCTGGCTGATCGTAAATTCGGATTGGTGTTCCTGCAGAGACCGTAGACAACGCGAAAAAGCTTACACGAAAAGTCAACGAAGCAAACTTCTTTTCTGTCGCTTTTAACATTGGCGCACAGAGTAATTGTCAATAATTATAAGGAACAATGAGTGATGCGCGTAATCCACCCAGAAAGGTACTGTGAAAATATTCGCGTACTCGTCATGCTGGTATTAAACGGGGCTGTAATCATCATCACTGTGTTATATAAGTGCAGCTTCGTCAATCATAATTTGATGATTACAACCACAGTGGACTGGCGATGCCATTTGCGCTTCTGTCACTACTTCTTTGATGGGGCTGCCAACTTGCACTCGAAGAAAGTTCTGAATACATGTAACAACGTGGCAAGACTAACTGAAGCGATGAAATGCAAAAAAGGCAACAGTTGAAAGGAACATGGAAGCTTGGGGAGATGGAAACCTTTTGAACAAGGGGTGTCGTTGCTTCATAGCTTGACTGTTTTGACTAGCAGCCTTGTAGTCGACAAGACCGCTTGCTCAAATGTCGCGTCTTTCATACCTATAGGGCTGTTTCGGTACGTTAAACTCCACATATCAATCAATCGCTTGTTGAAATGTCGGCTTCAGTGATTTTGCTTGGTCACGCAGTTTTCATCCCTTCAGGCAATCAAATAAATTTTAGGCAATCAGGCATAACAAAGGACCATGCTTTAAAACTGGAAATTACAACAGAATGTACGCTGTGTGCCCACACATATCACACACGTAAGCATTGTGCTCTTACACATGCATTTGCTCACTGCAAAATGTTGAGAGCTTTGCAACGAATCACCTGCATATGTAACATACCAAGAGCAGTGCAAAGGGACTGAGATTGCATGGAGTGTGATGCGACACTTGTTCTGAAGCTAGCTTGCGCAGATTTGTTTCTTGTCTGCACCAGTACGTCAGTAGCCTTGCCTGCGAACTTAGTATCATTGTATGCCACGGTGCTCTCCAAGGGGTCAAGTACAGCAGGAGATAGCACATGCTGAATCACGTCTGGTTTAGTAAAAGAGGCCTCATCCTCAGCAGTGTTGTTAATGACATCGATTGCATGCTCTGTGATATTGTGGCTGGTTCCCAGTGCTTCATCCGGAACCTGCAGTAACGAAACACGAAATTTCAACTCAGTGCTATGTACATAGTTTAAATATAGCTTCAGTAAACAAGGCAGACTTTAATTCTCCTGTTGACGTACCCCGAAAGTAGCCTAACAGTCTGTACAGTACACCACTTCACCGTTATTTTACACAAATAGGTTTATCTGCAAAATTTGCGCTCAGTGAAGAAAACTTATTGCGAGAGGCTGTACTTTCCACCAAACCAATGCACACGAGGCTTTTGTGTGCACTTCGCCAAACTGAAATGCGGCCGATACTATTGAGATGAAGCTTGCGACGTCATCATAGCCGCAGATATATCGTGTGGGAAGTAGCATGTTCACCAAACCAGCACCGGAAAGAGGAAAACTCGACAGGGTGTATATTGTAATATATATATAGAGACAAAATAGAGACACAAATTTCAAAAAAAAATCAATACAGTGGTGCTGATATCTGCCCTTCCCCCCGTCATCTCGGCGCCTTTGGTGCTGAGGAATGAATCAGTAAGTAAAGATATCAGAAGAACGCAGAGAAGGTAGCAAGAGGATCAATGATAGCCCAGAAGCGACTGCAATTCCTCATAAGACGATGGCGATAAAAATCGCTCGCTAGCATGAGACGCACGTTCGCGGTACAAATTAACTAGAAGCATAAGTGTGAATGAGTTGCACAAGTATTCAACGCAATTCAGCAGGCATCGCTTATTAGAAGTCAACACCTTCGATAACCTACCCCAGTTTTCCTTCTTTTGGCGAAAGCTGCTCTCGGCCGTAGTGACGCGGATCTGTGCAAGAACACTGATGTAAAGGCGCCAGTCACCAGAATTCCAATAGATATCAGTGTCGAGAAGCTCCGCTGATAGTCCGCGTCCCGAACTTGGTTGTAACAGATTGTGTTGTGCACCGTGGGCACAAAGTTCTTTCTATTCACGGCTGCAACTCACTTTGCGGCAAGCCTCTTCTCCTTTGGGAAGCGGTGAAATACGGAATCGCCATGGCTGCTGATGTTCACACAGCCGTACGCCGAGCAGAACGATGACATTTCAGACGTGGAGGAATCTCAAACGCTTGATGAGTACCTGTTTTACTAATGTCAAACAGTACGGTAAATGAGCAGTGCAGACTAAAAAAATGCAGAGAAGCCATCACCACAGCGGTGCAGGCTGCGTAGACGGTATTCCGGACGATGATAGTTATAGCGCGAGAATAAAACGAAGACACAGAGACAAGGAGGACACGAAAGATCACACTCTGTGTCGTCGTTTTGTTCTCGCGCTATAACTATTGTCATGCCATACCAACTAGCCCAAGCTGCCACACTTCTAGGTATTCCGGAACCTGGAATGACTTAGTAGATGGTTGTACCTGTTGCCTGGGAGAGGGAGCTGACACTCTCTCTGGCGCGCAAGGGTGAGACGAGACCGAATTTTCGTTTGCGGATCCGTTTGCTCCTGCCTTTTCAACCGTGGAAAAATGACGACGTAGTCGATAGTAATGTCAGTACTCACTACCCACGCAGTTTCGACAAATTATAAAACAACTTCTGCTTCCCAATAACGCAGGTCCACCACAGTATGGCCTGAGGAAGTGCTTGGTATGTGAAGCCCAGTGATCGCCTTGACAATCGAGCGCTTGCAGTGGTAGGGGTGTTTTTTAGTGCACAGATCGGGTGTCAGATAGCCATTTCAGAGGAGCTTTTAATAAGCTTAGGCAAAATATAGTACTGAACTTTTTCTTATTTTTGCAGTTCATAACATTCTAAACCTGGTTAGCTTATATTGCAGTAGTTTCCAGTATTGTGAGCCTTGTTTTAGGTCTGTGCTGGCCACAACATGACCATGCAGCTTCAGACAGCGCATGAAAGACAATTGTGGCCCTATAAAGTGCTTTCATTTTAGAACCGATGCCTCGCATAGCTCAGTATTTCAGGCAATGCACAGGGGTATCGCCTACAACTTTACGCTGCCGCCGGCAGAAACGAGAGAGTAATGGAGAGCTCAACTCATTCTCGCCCCTCTCTCTGCCAAGCTCGCATCAGAAAACTTGGTATGACCGCACGCAGGCTGATGCACAACTTGGTCGCAGTATCGGCCAGCTCCTAAAGCACCACCGAGAGGGCACAACAACGCCGGGTAACCTCACGCGCACTGGATGCTGCAAGAATTCCAGAGGGATCCCAGCCGACCATCTCTACTGAGCGTGACCAACCTTTAGATTAGTTGCCCTATTTTGAGAGAAATAAAGTTTTAATCCACGTGATCATTAACGTGACGGCGCACCGCACACTCGCTTAACTGATAAGTGTTGGTGCGACTACGTTTTAAGCCTATCGCAATGACGCAAGTTTAGTGGATGAACAGGGAGGAAGACGAAGTGATTCTTTGTAGAACACATCTCGCTCGTCTCGGTGCTTTTCTGGACATTTCGCTGCAGTTGTAGGGTGTATTGCCCCGTACGTTGCGGTAATGAATGTAGAACCTCACGAGCTGACGTCCGACTCCGGTTCGACCGCGGCCACTACCCCGAGGAAGCGAGGAAACACATCCAATGAGAGCGATGACACTGAGCTGTACTCCGCATCTTGCGACGAGTGCTCAGGCGACGGCTTTCAACCTGTCCTGCACCGCAAGGCCAAGCGACGGATCATCAATTCATCACCGGTGTCAAGTACAGTCACCGTGAAAACGGCGCCCCAGCGATGGCCCCATTCCATCCTGTTTGTGCCAAAGAACGCTACCGAAAGTCTGCGTGTTCTGAACAGGGAAGCGCTTTCGCTCTATTTTGAGAACACTGTGCCGAACGAGATTAAAGACGTACGGCTTAATACAAGAAGAAACATCCTGGCTGTCGATGTGCTGCACCCGAGTGCGCTCAGCACGCTGCAACAAGTAACACAACTGGGAAACATTGCAGTTATGTCCATCATACCAGCCGATGGTGCCACCACATCAGGAGTCATTTACGACATAAACACGGAAATCCCAAACGCAGACCTTCCAAAACTTATAAAACCAGCGAGTCAAGACAACGTCATTGTCAGCGTTGGACGGCTTGGTAACACACGCTGTGTGAGAGTAACGTTCAAAGGCGACTGTCTTCCCGCATACGTGAAGGTTGGCCACTTTCGTCAACAAGTTCGACCGTTCATTCCTAAACCCCTGCAATGCTTCAATTGTCAGAAGATCGGCCATGTAAAGGGTGTTTGCAGGAACTCCGCAGCGTGCCCCCGGTGCGCTAAACCACACGCGGAAGACAACTGTAGCGCTACCACACTGAAGTGTCCTAACTGTCAGGGTGCTCACAAGGCTTCTTCGAAAGAATGTCCGCACATAAAGAAATAATTTTCTATTTTGAAGCGAATTGTACGAGAAAGCTCAACCCACAAAGAAGCTGCTGAGAAAATCCGGCGAAGACAACGTCACCGTCGAAGCTCTTCCCGTCGGACAGCGCCAACTTCAGACAATAAGTTGACGCATCAGGAAAGATCGCCAGCTGCAGTTTACAGCACGGCAAACACAGACGGTAGAAAAGAGCTAAAGGGCAGACCAGTCTCTACAGAAGAGTGGCCTCCACTTACGCGTACACAACGCTCAGAAGAGCCGCAGCCGAAGCCGTCTTCTTCAGAGCAAGCTGCTGCAATGGAGGACTTGCGGAACACAGATCAGCAAGTGATAGCTCTTTTGCGACCCTTAATTAACGCCATCCGCTTGTTGTTAAGCAACATGCACACACCATCAGCAAGAAGTGCATTGCAATTACTGGACGCTTTGAGTCCAGTACTCGCAGCGCTTGAGTAAATAATGGCTCACCAACCACTGTCTTTCAGAAAAGAGGTCCGAAAGGCAGCGATTATTCAATGGAATGCTCGGAGACTGAGGTCACGCATCACCGATTTCCGTCGGTTCGTGTACAGCAATAGGTTCCCCATCATTGTCATCTGCGAGCCAAATTTGCAGAAAGAAATCAGACTTTCTGGTTATGAGTCATTCATGTCGTCTACAACTGCGGATAATAGCAAAGTTCTGATGTTCATTCGCCGCGACCTCACCTACATTCATCATCCGGTGTCACCCCACGACGACAATCAATATGTAAGTATAACAGTGAAAAGGAGACACCATCACGGTTGTGGGTGCCTACCTCTCTCCGTCAAGCCGTTTCGACCATACAAGACTACAAGGTATCCTGTCAGCAACTTCTCACCCATGCATTAAAATTGGCGACTTCAACGCCCATCATAGAATCTGGGGAAGTTCGAAAACCAATGTTAAAGGGAGAAAGTTGGGGACCTTCGCCTCCGACAACCAACTTTTCTTGCTGAATGATGGCAGTCCAACGTTCCTACGTGGTTCACGGCATAGCAGCTGCCTTGACCTGGCCTTTGTCTCCCGAGGCCTCGTCAGGCATGCTGAGTGGTTTCCAGACTTAGAAACGCATGGAAGTGACCACATTCCCACTTACGTCAAAATCGAAGGATTGTCAAAATCGAAGAGAGTGAACTGGTTGAAATTGCAGTCTCGCATGGAAGAGCAATGTGAAGCAGACATATCCCTCGACATAGAGGAGATAATTAAAAGCACAATACACGATACTACGTGTACCCTCACCTGCTTTCCCAAAGTAACGGAATTGGACATCGAGCTAGAACGACTTCAAGCAATCCGACGGCGTGCTGAACGAAGATACCGACGCACGGGGGTATTAGAAGACTTACGGATTGCTCGACGTATACAAAAGAAGATTCAGCGCCGGATAAATGAACTCGAGTCACAACGTTGGACTGCTTTTTGTGAGTCAATTGACCCACGAGAACCTTTATCCCAATTCTGGAAGACGGTACGAGGTCTCCGCACAAAACCCACTCAGTGGTCACCATTCAGGGCTCTCGAACTTTCTGAACAGAGACGCGGCATTGACGCGGCAGAAGACTTCTGTGCCAGAGTATCTGGGCCAGTCGCAGTGCCCAAAAGCCTATTGCCTTCGACTAACTGTCCACAAACACTCGATTCCAGCATGGATATGCCTTTTTCCATCGTTAAGCTCAGAGCAGCACTAGCTTTGTGTGGACGCACGTCGGCACCAGGGCCCGATAGAATTTCTTATAGGGCCTTGCGTCATCTGGGTGAACGCGCGAGAATCCTCCTTTTGGAGCTGTACAACAAATCCTGGCAAGATGGAACGCTCCCGACAAGCTGGAAGACAAGTCGCCTAGTTCCACTTCTGAAGCCAGGCAAGTCACCGTTGGAGCTCTCATCTTATCGTTCGATCACATTGGCCAGTTGTGCAGGCAAAGTTATGGAGAAGATGATCCTGGGACGCCTGGAGTGGTTCTTGGAGTGTAATAACATCTACCCAGATGCCTTGGCAGGTTTTCGGCGTGGTCGAGCACCGATTGACAACGTAGTCGACCTGGTCACTTATGTCCAACACGAGAAAGGCCGTAAGCGTCTCTGCGCATCTTTGTTCCTAGACGTCAAAGGGGCGTATGACAACGTTACACATGAAGCTGTTCTCACCGCTCTCGAAGATATAGGAGTAGGTGGTCGGATGTATCGCTGGATACGTAGTTATTTGCGAATGCGATCCTTCTTTGTGAGCACTGAAGACGGTCCAACCTCTCCACATTACAGCCACCGTGGCGTCCCCCAGGGTGGCGTACTCAGCCCTGTGTTGTTCAATCTTACGTTAATTGCTCTCACTGAGCATCTGCCAAGCACGGTCAGGCTATCAATGTACGCAGAAGATATTTGCCTTTGGGCAGCGGCTGTAACACGCCTGCAGTTACGAGGGAGAATTCAAAAAGCTGCCACTGAAACACTACGCTACCGCCGAAATCGAGGCTTGGAAATTTGTTCCGAGAAATGCGCTCTCGTAGCTTTTACACGAAAGCCTATGGATAAGTACACTATAAGCATCAATGGTCAAACTGTACCATACGTTCGATCGCACAAGTTTTTGGTCGTCATAATTGACAGGAATCTATCATGGAGCGATCACGTTTCGTACATGAAGAAACGGTTAATGAACATCTGTAATATACTGAAATTCTTTGCAGGGAATACTTGGGGAATGTCTCCCAGTGCAATGCTACAGCTGTACGGAGTACTTTTTCTTGGTTTCCTGCGGTACAGTTTACCGGCATTGAACAATGCAAGCAAAACAAGCCTTCGAACGCTACAGAGTGTTCAGTCCCAGGCACTCCGGATTTGCAACGGCTTGCCACGTAGTGCGTCGACAATGGCTACTATAGCTATCGCCGGTGACCAGCTCATCACGACACATATTGACGTTGATGCACTCAGGACACATATAAGGCATATTGCTCGGACACCCTGCCACCACCTAGCTTCTTTACCAGCAGACAGACCACTTTCTCATTTTGCCAAACGGTCACCACATATCGCGATTTTTTGCCAACATGCTTCACACCCGCCGCCAGGCCTTCGACTCCTCCTTGGTGCCTGACTCAGGCTAACATCAGGCATCCAGAGCTGGCATCCAGAAAAAAGCAGATATGTCGTCACCTGCTCTTAGACAGCTTGCTCCGCTCTTGTTATCTCTTGTTATACGAGACGTATCAAGGATGTATACACGTATACACCGACGGCTCTGTTTTACAGAAGAGTTCAACGGCATCATTTGTTATGCCGATAAAGGACACGACAAGAAAATTCAAGACCTCCCACCTTACGACATCAACGGGAGCAGAGCTCACAGCTCTTCGTGCCGCATTGCAATTCATCAGCGATCAACAGCCACAAAAATTGACAATTTTCAGTGACTCAAAGGTGGCACTGCAATCCCTTCTATCACTTTTACGCCATGGCCCATACGAACAGCTGGTATTTGAGATTGCAGAAAAGACTCACCAATTCAGTGAGAAAGGTCATAAAATAGCCTTTCAATGGCTTCCAAGTCATTGTGGAATAATTGGCAATGAACGGGCCGATCGAGCTGCCCGTTCTGCCCATACTAAAAGCGATGAAATATCAATTCCGCTTTCCAGAACTCACGCTGCACGGAAACTCCGCATGCTTGCTCGCAAGTGCACCCCGTCACAATGAAACGAGTCACATTTTATCCATGCATGGTTAGGTACTTTAGACCCAACTCTCAGTCTTCGAATTCCTCCGTAATTACGCCGATGAGACGCTACTATGCTGCGCAGATTATGGTTGGGCGTCGCTTTTACCAATGCGTACGCGTTCCGCATATGAATGGCAGACACTGCTGCATGCGACCATTGTGGCAGTGATGAAACAACTTGGCATATTCTGTGTGAATGCCCACAATACTGCTCGCAGAGACAGTCACTCTGCAAGGCACTAGATGAACTGGACAACCAGCCTCTTTCGGAAGAAAGAATCCTGCGCTGCCGACAGGACTTTATGTCGCAGAAGAAGGCTGTGAAGGCACTCCTGCGCTTCTTGCGTTCAACCCGCCTGTCCAAACGACTGTGATCGGAACTTCCTGAATGTGTGCGTGTGTGGTTTTTTTTCTAATTTATTTTATATCTCTCTATATCTATCTTCTTTCCGACTCTTTTCCCCACCCCCGTACAGGGTAGCAAACCAGTTAGTCTAGGTTAACCTCCTTGTCTTTTCCTTTTATTTATTTCTCTCTCTAGTAGATGAACAGGGACGAGAGGACGATGATCAAAGCCAAGGGTGGAACGTACATATCAGAGGTGTCCTGGTATGACATGTAATATTGATAACGTGAAAGCAACAATTCATGTGTTTAGAAAAACTAATGAACAAATTAGAGTACTTTGAACTCTACTACGGTAGAGCAAAAAGCGTTCCCAACGCCACACCTTACTAATAATTGATCTATTGTTAACGTTAAAGCAACGGTGTATAGTCTGCTTACGAAAACTGGTTACCGATTGAGAGTACTAGGTAGTCTACGACGCGAGAGCATAAAGTTGTTTCGCTGGCTTCACACTCAATGAGGCCGTGAGAAAAGATAGACAAATGCAATTGCTTCATTGTCACAATGTGTGTAGCAAAAATACTGAACTATTTAGAGTATTTGGTACTCTATACTATGGGAGAGCTGTGTGTTCAGAAAAATTGGGGAACAATTTAGAGTAAGATACTCTACAATAGTGTCACGGGGTCGTGACGTGGCCGAAGACAGGAGACTTCGTGTTAGGATTTAACTGTTTATTTGGGCGAACCTGTGCCCGGTAAACTGAAAGTCCAATTACAGCAGCAGTCTCGCACAGATAGCAGTCTCGGACTGATAGCGGCGAACGGAGCGTCGGCCTTCGATCAACAACTGACAGGCGGCGAAGCGCGTCGGCATTTATACTTTTACCGTCGAATGTTCTAGCGTTATCGCTGGCGGTGGCGTAGGTTCTAGAACAATCTGTACTGTTCGCACAGTGGGTGTGATCTTATCGAAATGATCTACTACAGTCCGGAACCTTCTAGAAAACTGCAGGCGCGGTTTGCGCTGAGAATCGTGTGGTGTTTTGGGATGATAACAAAAACTTGGGAAATGGAACGTGGCAATAGTAGGGCATATCACCGGCCTGAGGGCCTCACACTTGATGAGGCTCTGTTGACGCCGTCCTGTGTGTTTAGAAAGAGTGGTTAACAATTTATAGTACTTGGTACTCTACTACAAAAGAGCTCAAAGCCGTGCCTAAGAGGAAGTAGACAAAAAAAGCCTACAGAGCCCGTACAATGAAAACGATATCTAATCATCCTAGTTTACGATAGGCGCTGCGTCTATACTTATCCCGCAGCCTTCAGCATGTCACTGGAACACACGTAGTTCAGTTTATTTGTATTTATTATAACCACAAGAATGACACACTGCCTTGAGCTAAGAGATTAAATGATTTGTGGGGTTTAACGTCCCAAAACCACCATATGATTATGAGAGACGCCGTAGTGGAGGGCTCCGGATATTTGAAAGACCTGCGGTTCTTTAACGTGCACCCAAATCTGAGCACACGGGCCTACGGCGTTTCCGCCTCCATCAAAAATGCAGCCGCCGCAGCCGGGATTTGATCCCACGACCTGCTGAGCATAGAGAAGTAACACTACTATTTTTTCAGTATCCTTTTGACCGTAAAAAATATAACAATAAGATGACTAGTCTTAGGGTTTTATATAGTTTCTATAGTTCCAGATTCTGCCGCGGCGGTGGTACAGACATTTACTATGACCATCGTACAGGTAGGTTTTTGCCTGTTTCCCCGAGCGGAGACTTATGGCCACCACTTGAAAGTATCAGGAATGCCTCTGTACGGAATCTTTCCCGCTTTGCCACATGATACCATTCTCGTTGTTTTGGCAAAATTTAGTGCCGTTGGAGTAGCTTTCTGAGTGCCGTCACTCCCCGTGACCTCGAAGCAGCACACCTTCTCACTTTGAAAGAACTGCATCTTTAAACTGATTGGCATTTTGGCAGCCATGGTGGCGGCACCGGCAACGTTACATACCCTCAGCGTAACCCAGGTCTTTGCAAAGTTATATATCCCCTGCTTGAACTTTTTCTCAGCCGCTACTGCCAGACAAGAAGGCGCCTTCGAAATTACAAAGTTCATTAGAAATATTCGACAAAAAATGCGTGACACGCAAACCACCATCGAACAGAATTCCGAAAAAATTCAAAGATATTAAACAGTTTACTGACTGTTTCAGTATTATCTTTGATGGTATAGCGACACGCTATTCGACAACTGAAAACGAAAACACCTCTCTAAAGAAGGGAAATACTTCTGTGGCAACCAGATGTCGAGAACTAGGACTGCAGATGGGTGACTTAGAAGAGAGGGCGACGACCCAAGAACGGTATTCGAGAAACAAATGCATCGAAAATAAAGGTATACCACTTGTAGAAAATGAAAATTTTTCAGCAGCCTTAGAGAAGCTCGACAGTCTTGTAGGTGAACCCGTTTGTGGCAATGACGTTCATGGTTGCCACTGTGTAGCGCGACAGTATTGTGGATGTTCGAATGCTGTCGTTCAGTTTCCTTTGCGTACGAAGTAATATGGGCAAGGTTCCTTTTGGCGTTGCATAAGTCAGTTGTCAGACTTTAGGGTGGTTGTTGCCAGACTGCCGCTAAATTTGGCTAAAAAATTTTCTTGTGTAGTTGTGGCTTCTCCGTAAGAGTTTGGTGCCATCCGGGTTCATTTTGCGAGTGCATGAGCGACGCTGGCCGTTTTAATTAACGAAATGAAGCGAGCCTAGCAGAAGTCGAGCGTGGTGCTGCCGTGCAATTAAGAGGCCATTTTAATTCCGTTTTAAAAAACGAAGTGAACCAAGCCTAGCAGAAGTAGAGTGTGGCGCTGCCGTGCAATTAGGAGGCCAATTTAATTAACGAAATGAAGTAAGGAGGGAGGGGGGCAGCACATCAACTCCTGCGACTCCATTCAGTTTTCCCCGTCATTCCTAATACTGAGACCCGATATCTTAATCGCACAGCTGTGCACACAGCAAGAGAACGCGCCTAGACTTCTGCTAGGCGTGGTTCATTCCGTTAATTAAAACAACCTCTTAATTGCACAGCACTGCCACGCTCGACTTCTGCTAGGCGCGGTTCATTCCGTTAATTGAATTGGCCTCTTAACTGCGCAGCAGCGCCACGCTTGACTACTGCTAGGCGCGGTTCATTCCGTTAATTAAAACGGCCAGCGTCGCTCGTTCGCGAAATGCACCGCGGATGGCACCAAATTCTCACGGAGAAGCCACAAATACAGAAAAAAAAATTCGCAGTCAGATTAAGCGGCAGTCTGGCAACCACTTATGCAACGCCAAAAAGGCACCTTGCCGTAATATGGGATGAATGAAGAGGTGCGGATAGCGCGAGCCTTTTTCACTGATCTGGCTCACGTTGGTTGCACTTCCACTTCCATTAGTGAGCACTTGTGCCCCACACCAAAGAACCTCTGCAGGCCAGCTGCAAGAAAGAAAGGCAGTGGAAGTACGTATGGACACGAGACGGCAACATTTTGCGTGGGAAAGGTGTCAGCTCACGTGTACTTAGCATATGTGTCATTATATACCTTGAAAATATGCATGTGTTTCACCTGTGAATCAGACATCGCCCCTATTGCAGCTTTGACACACTACTGATAGACTATTCACACCTAGCGGCGTTCGCAAAATACTTTGTCTCAAGAGAATTTTATATGCACGCGTTTCTTGTATTTGAACCTGCTATTCACAAAGAATGAAGACACAATTAGAACATGCTGCTGTCTTCTTTTGGTTTTGCATTTCATATCGTACCGCCGTACGAAACGTAGTATTGCAACATTGAAGTGCCGCAATTATGTGATTATGTTCCACATTATGTGAATCGACGCAATAAAAAAGCCGGCAGCATTATATTGCTAACTAAGGGGAACGTGCATGGTGAAGTGCCTAAAGATTTCACAAGAACTGCTAATGACTTCGCAATTTTGAGTGTTCATCATGATGGTAGTGTTTTTTCCGTAGCGTGACATACACCTGTAAAAAACGTGATCAACATTCCTGAGCGGATTGACAATGTGCTATCCTAGATTAATGACGACGACTAGAAACTAGCTGCTTCTCTCGTCCCCATCGTGATGTGCCGGACTATTTGAGAAGCTTTCTCAATTCCAGGACCTATACTGCGTGTTTGTACCGGTCACAGACTTTAGGCACAAGAATGTCCCGAACAACTCCACAACCCCGTTATCTCTCCTTTCCCGTGACGTCATCTTCGTCTCAAGGCTCAAGTCTTACCAGCCTCCTTCTACGGCGGTTCTGTAGATGCGCTGGATTGGAGCTTTTGCCGCCGAAGTTGTGTTGCGTAGTTTCATGTACATTAACACTGCGTAGTCGGAGATAGCCAGAAAGGCATGTAGGTAGAAAGAAGGGAAGAATTTGACGTTCGTGTGTGAGCTGTACTGTGACTTGCGGTTCACTCAATGTTTTAACCACGCAACAATATATTGAATACAAAAGATAGTTAATCTACCCAACAAAAATCTTAATGCAGTGTTGATAAACGATTTGTTTCCGGGAAAAGCATTCAGATGAAAGGAAGTGCCATGCTGTGGGTATTCTTTGTTTTCTTAGCCTGCGCAAAGATATGTTGTATCAGATAAGAAAATGCACCTACTCAAGAGTTCCACTCTTATTCACACTATATCAAACGCATGTGAACCACTTGAGGAGTGCCCAAAATTTGTATTTAGTGCTGGTCGTGTGCTAGGCTATACAACTACATGCAGTTTAACTTTTCATATCGCTGAATGCGATCTAAAAAAGAGTCGCAAACTGCAGCTGCAGTACTTATTCAAATGTCACAGGCTGTATCAATTATTGTAAATATGTACAGTGCGTTACACACGTGCTTGCTTAAGGCGATAATTCTCGTGTCTTAATTTCACATGAGAGACTTTTGTCCAGAGATCTCATTAGGTTTTGACCACGTCGACTTTTTTGTTTGTAAGATCCCACATGCACAGAGCATGAGACGATTTGTTTGTCAGACCGTTTCTGAAAACCAGCACTTTCATTGTAAGACCGAAACCCTCATATCCCGCTCATATCTGACGATTTCCTACGATAAATCAAAAGAAAGGCTATAGCAACAACAAAATGAAGCAATTTATGTAAACTACTGTTCCATAAATCGAGTCATGAATGCACTGAATATTGATGCGTTGACTGGCACCGTAGTACATAATGCATAAATGCATATCTAAATAAACAAATATATATATATATATATATATATATATATATATATATATATATATATAAAGGGTATTTATAGCAATAGTTGCATAAATACGACGAAATGAAGAGGCTATGGCGCTGAACATTTCTCTGAGGCGCTTTCATTTCGCCACGCAGTAACGGCACGTTGATTCGGCAAAAGAAACGTAGGCGCAATGGGAAAAACAGACCACTCAATGTCAAACTCCCGTCGCCAGAAACGTGTTTTCCTGGCCAGCTATAACGCAGCAAATATTAGCGTTACTGTGATTGCTGATGCAGCAGTAGTTCACTTTAGATTCGCCACAAGGGGGCCTGCGCGCGCAATCGATTATATCCAGAAAGGAAGAAGTGGTTCGCGCAAACCACCACTGATCACGGAGTAAGCTCATCTGAAGTGTGGTGTGATTTGAAAGGAAAGGCTTATTAAATGCGAAGCATTTCTTAGCGAACTTCGGCAACATTGAGCGTATCTATCTATCTATCTATCTATCTATCTATCTATCTATCTATCTATCTATCTATCTATCTATCTATCTATCTATCTATCTATCTATCTATCTATCTATCTATCTATCTATCTATCTATCTATCTATCTATCTATCTATCTATCTATCTATCTATCTATCTATCTATCTAGCCGCTTACGTTTCGGTGCTCTCATGGCCACCCCCTTTACTTGGCGTGAACCAAAATCAGCATGGGAGGGTAAGATGTTTTAACGAGTATGACGCGCTGGTAAATGCATGAATAATGTCACAATCCCGTCGCGCACGTCGTCAAAAACTTCTCGCCATACAGTGGCACATACCCACGGGTATGTGCCGCTGGTGTGCGGGTGTGTGCAGTAGGTGATTAGCATTAGGATCTACCCAGGAACGACGAGAACACACAAGGGATATTTTAACGCGTGAGCGTTAAGCAAAACCCGACATTGGCAGCGTCGACCCAATGATGGCATAGAATAAATGTCAGTGTTAAGAAAAACCACACATAGGCAGCGTTGATCTCTCGACAAATGCAAATATTAAATTTCAGGGTCCCAGCACGAGTCGAACTCAAGCATTCTGCGTGGAACTGAAACATTCTACCACAGAGCTACGCCAGGTTTTGGAACTGCTTTTCAAATAGACGCTAATATTCATTAAACGACAATAGTGGTTGCAGTGCTGTCTACCCAGTTTTATAAACATTACATATGTACTCCTTTGATACAGCCGTAACGTCGAGTTAACGTTAATTGTGGTTATTTGCCATGCGCCGAAGTTGATTTCTGTAGCAGTGTCCAGGGCCAGCATTCTCGCCAGCATCAGAGCTGCATGTCAGCATCTGCTGCTGCTAATACGCATGTTCCAGTTGACTTCATTGCGCAAGTGCAAACAATTGGTTATATAAACATCTGCAACTCTTCAACATATGTCTGTGCGTGCAACATTTGTACATATATTTAGTGTCATTTCATAACGTGTCGCTCAATAAAAAAATTGCAACACGGTCACTTTTCCTCCGCATGCTTCGCATAGCGTCAATGCCCAAGTACGTGGGATTTGCCGAAGTTTTTTTTTATTGGGAGAGCCTTTAGTTAAAAAGTATGATTACAGAAACGGAAGGGTAAATCAGAACGGTGGAGGAGGAGGAACAAACGTTCATTTTTTTAAATGGTGTAGCGGTGTAGGTTCCACCTCCACCCTAGGTGGGAGGTCTCATTTAGGAACCTTGTGGACTTTGCTGCCTCCTTGGCTCTCTAGCGAGGAGAAGACGTTGTTGTTGGGATTATTCGTGTGAAACGGGGTTTATTGGCACAAGTAGTACTTGCACATCAGGTCTATTGATGTGGAAAGCGGGCGGCAGCAACCGACGCAGGAAACACAACGCTCGGGGGAACAGCTCGCGCTCGGCTCCTCTTGCTAAAGGCGTGACCCACTGCGGCACATATTCTTCTTCCTCTCTACAATACCCCGGCGACGAAGACGAGCCATCCTGGCAAGTCAAGGTGACGAGATTACGAGTGGGTCGTGATATGGCTTGAGACGACTCACGTGGACAGTCTCACGACCAAGGCATCGCCTGTCTGTAGATGGAGTGCCCGGCTCGATCACGTATGTGACAGGAGATCGACGTTCGACGACGCGATAAGGACCGTGAAACTTGGGGGCAAACTTAGCGGACAGACCTGGGGAGTGGAAGGGCAGTCGGAGCCAGACAAGTGAGCCCACGGCAAAAGTCTCGACTTGCTGGTCGCGGTCGTGGCGGTCTTTTTCGAATGCTTGCTTGTCCGAGGTGAATGATCGGGCCAACTGACGACACTCTTCAGCGTGGTGCAAAATTTCAGAAAGAGGGCTGAACTCTGAGACGTCGGGACGATACGGCAAAATGGTGTCAAGGGTGGAGCATGGCTCACGCCCATATAGAAGAAAGAAAGGCGAGAAGCCTGTCGTTGACTGCGTCGTGGTGTTGTACGCATAGGTCACAAATGGGAGAATGACATCCCAGTTTGATTGGTCAGAATTGACATACATGGCGAGCATGTCTCCTAGCGTTTGGTTGAAGCGCTCAGTTAGACCGTTGGTCTGCGGGTGGTAGGCTGTAGAGGTGCGATGCACCGTGCGGCATGCCTGAAGAAGTTGTACAGCTTTGGATAAAAAGACACGCCCTCGATCACTTAGTAGTTCACTTGGTGCCCCGTGACGCAGTACGAAGCGTCGCAAAACGAAATTGGCTACGTCACGTGCACCTGCCGTAGGTAGTGGAGCTGTTTCAGCATACCTCATCAGATGGTCGACAGCGACAATGATCTATCGATTTCCAGTGGCAGTGTAAGGAAGGGGACCATATAGATTGATACCAATGCGGTCGAAAGGGCGCGCCGGACACGGTAGAGGCTGTAATGATCCGGGTGAATGGGCAGCTGTCTTTCGTCGTTGGCATAATGAACAAGACCGAATGTATTTTTGTACAAAAGTGTACATACCACGCCAGTAGTAACGCTGGCGGATCCAGTGATATGTTTTTAACACACCAGCGTGAGCATGTTGTGGGTCGGCATGGAAATACGCACAGACATCAGATCGCATGTGGCGTGGTATATCCAAAAGCCATTTACGACCATCCGCGTGGTAGTTTCTGCGGTACAGTTGCGCGTCCCATATCGCGAAATGTGTGGCTTGGCGGCGAAGAGCACGTGGGTACGCAGACGTTGAAGAGTCGGAAAGAATGTTAAGGAGAGATGTTATCCATGGGTCTTTCCGCTGTTCAGACGACATGCTTGTGACGGAAATGGGAGCGATGGAGAAGTTGGTGTCCGAATGCAGGTCTGCGGTGGATCTTACTGGTGATCGTGAGAGGGCGTCCGCATCAGAGTGTTTTCGTCCTGAGCGGTAGAAGACACGAATGTCGAATTCTTGTAGGCGAAGAGCCCAACGTCCAAGGCGACCTGAAGGATCTTTTAGCGACGCCAACCAACAAAGTGCGTGGTGATCGGTCACAGCGTCGAAACTCTGTCCGTACAAGTAAAGACGAAACTTGCTTAACGTCCAAACGATTGCGAGGCATTCTTTTAGGGGCGAAGCTCCTTAGGGCGTGGGCTGTGCGTCCCCTGTAGCCTGTATGTAGCCACCTCTAGTTTAGTTCTTGCAGTGTTCACTAGATGGCGGTACCGTCCCCTGTATGTAGCCACCTCTAGTTTAGTTCTTGCAGTGTTCAGTAGATGACGGTACCGTCTCCTGTATGTAGCCACCTCTCGTTTAGTTCTTGTAGTGTTTACTAGATGGTGGTACTTGTAGCTGATGATGAAAAGATGCAAGATGTTATAAACTAGAAAGCGGTACTTGTAGTTGATGAAAGACGCGAGATCTTATAAAATAGGAATGATGTCACATATGACGCGTGTCATTGGTTGAAGGCAATCGTTCGATTTAGTGCGGCGACGTACGCTAGGGGGAGCGATGTAATAAAATCGAGTGGGCAAAATGTACAGAGGATTCATGGTTTACCAGGTTTACCTCCGGAGCTTCGCCCACTTATCATCATTCACTTCGTGGATATGGCGGAATTTTTTTCAGTTACGGAGTAGTTCATCTCCGCTTTTGTGAGTGCGCGGCTTGCGTATGCGACGACGTACTCTGGAATACCGGGCTTTCGTTGCGCGAGTACTGCTCCCAGACTAACGCCACTGGCATCTGTGTGCACTTCAGTGGGGGCACTTGGGTCGTAATGGCGTAGAATCGGTGGGGACGTAAGTAGGCGGCGCAGTGTAAGGAAAGCTTCGTCGCATGCCGGGGTCCAGTTAGAAAGATTAGCTGGACCGTTCAGTAGTTGTGTAAGTGGGGCTATTATTGTTGCAAAGTTGTGGACGAAACGACGAAAATACGAGCACAAGCCGATGAAGCTCCTAAGTTCTTTGAGTGAAGTCGGCTTTGGAAAGTCGGCTACGGCTCGAAGTTTGTCTGGGTCGGGGCAAATTCCATCCTTTGACACAACGTGACCAAGTATAGTAAGTTGGCGAGCCCCAAAGCGGCACTTCTTTAGGTTAAGCTGGAGGTTTGCCTTAGTAAGACACTGAAGAATGGTGCGCAGACGGTCGACGTGGGTAGGGAAATCAGGAGAAAATACGATAACATCATCGAGGTAACATAAGCCTACCTGCCATTTAAGGCCGCGTAAAATGCTGTCCATCATTCGCTCAAACGTTGCAGGTGCATTGCACAGACCGAATGGCATAAACATGAATTCGTATAGGCCATCCGGCGTAACGAATGCTGTTTTGGGACGGTCACACTCTGCCATCGGAACCTGCCAGTAACCTGAACGTAAGTCTAGCGAAGAAAAGAATTCGGCACCTTGTAGGCAATCGATAGCGTCGTCGACGCGGGGAAGAGGGTATACATCTTTTCGGGTAATTTTGTTCAGTCGCCGGTAGTCGACACAAAATCTAATCAAACCGTCTTTTTTCTTCACTAGCACCACAGGTGAAGGCCAGGGGCTAGAAGATGGTTTGATGACGCCGCGCTGAAGCATATCGTCCACCCGTTCTGCAATTACACTTCGTTCCTTGGGTGATACGCGGTAGGGGCGTTGCCGCAAAGGAGGGTGCGTTCCAGTGTAGATTGTGTGAGCGACATATTCTTCTTCCTCTCTACAATATGATAATTAAGGTTTCACATATAAAAAACATGTGGTGAATGTGGTGCCAGGTTATTGCCAGGTTGCCTAATCATTATTTACTGTACCGGTGAATAGCAGTTTATTCATTCGTTTATTTCGAAGATTTTCCACGTTTATATACTCGTCACATAAAAATAAACCAAGCAGATGAAGTGCCAACGTACACAATTTCAGAGTGCCTAAAGATAAACCGTAAGAGCATAGACACAAGTCGGCGTTAGCTGCAATAATAAAGTTGGTGTTTATAATAGGCCAATAAGTTTCACACTGAAAAGAAATATATTAAATCTTGCTCTGAACAGTGACCACAATAAAAGTATACGTACGATGACATTATTAGTCGGAGCTATGCTAACGCAATACAAATACTAGCGCAGCTGATATATAATAGATCGATGAATAATTAATCAAACGTGCGTGTCAATAGGGGAACATTTGCTTCCATATCCCCGCTATGCTCGGTCAATCAACTACTTCCAACTCTTCCATCGGGGAGCTGTACATTAGCTCCGATTGAATTCGACTTGAACAGGAACAGCGCCGACCGCTGCGACGCACGAGACTTCAGATGGACGGCATGCGAAGGCTTTCGCGAATCCAGGTACACGGGGTAACACGCGGTCGCAAAGCCCGGCCCGGCTGGAGTCTCCGCAAAGCGACTGGCAGAATCGCCAGAAGAGGACGCGGTCCCGCATCAACCAGGTCTGTTCTTCGTGCCCTTGACGTTTTCCTGCTGGCGGATATGAAGGCCTAGGCGTCAGCTGCCGTCGGGTCGCCCTGGAAGCTGCCAACGCCGCACGCAGAGCCCACTCGGTCGCGACGTCGGCGAGGTGTGCGTCCTCCGCCTCCCTGCGTTCACCGGCGATGTCGAAGATTGGGTCTTTTCCAGCTGATAAAAACAATTGAAACCAAGTAAATTATTGCACCAAGGAAGCAAAGGATTTTTTTTGCTTCGCGAAAATTCTTATGTGCGTGAATGACAATGTTATTACAAGGCACACCAGCTGATAAAAACAATTGACACCAAGAAAATGATTGCACCAAGGAAGCAAAGGATTTTTTGTGCTTCGCGAAAACTCTTATGTGCGTGAATGACAATGTTATTACAAGGCACACCAAACAGAAAAGTTACCAAAAAATTTGCATTCGCACTACACGATTGCAAAAGGAAATCCACCTTCTTTTTCCCTTTCTTCTGAGCAAATCTTCTAATCCTTCATGCCCCAACCCGAACGCTTTCCGCAACTGACGTAGTCTTGTATTGCCTCTGGAAATCGAAGGCATTGCAAGCTTCCTGAACTTTAAAAACGTTTTCCCCATTCTCAGTGATCAAACGACGATGACGTCACATAACGACTGCATGAGACGTCACGTAGTGTGGCGGCATGTTGATTTCACCAATTTGGGACACTTGGATGCTATCATGAACTCATATCGTGACGTCATCGCGTGATCGTGGTTTCTCGCATCGCTCGCGTTGTGGACCGACGCCGCCGACGGAGGATTTGCGTATTTGATGAGGCATCTAACGTGGTCACCCTAATGAATAAATAAATAAATGAGTAAATAAATAAATAAACAAATAAATAAATAAATAAGTATCGTATAACCATAGTACGAAAGCGTTATTCGAAGGTCGCAGGTTCGGTTCCTGCTCATGGCAAGTTATCTTTTCACCCACTTTTCTTTCTTAACATTTACATTGCAATTGCTCTAATAACTACCCTTATACATTCCTTGGCAGTATTGTCTGCTAGGTCTCTTTATTATTGTGTGAAAACATGGAAAACGGGCCGTTAAGTATACACTTCTTTCCCTTATTTATTAACGAAGGTCTCGTACGGGCAGACTTGGTGCCGCTAGGCTGTATACGAGGGACTGTTCGTCAGCTGTCAACTGTTCACGTGCTACGTGACGTGCTGTCAATAAGTTCACGTGCTACGTGACACCACACAGGCTCATAAAGAGTGTGCTACACTCGCCTCCATGGCTACAGGTGGCGCTGACCAACACTTCCACGTTTAAATCGTTATATAAGCCCAATAAGTGGCGGGGGGATAGCTGCCGTGGTAGCTCAGTGGTACAGCATCGAACGCTTTATTCGAAGGTCGCAGGTTCGGTGCCTGCTCATGGCAAGTTATCTTTTCACCCACTTTTCTTCACATTTACCTTATAATTTGGTCTAATATCCTTCCCTATATTTTTCGTGGCATTATTGTCTCTTAGATATCACTATATATATATATATATATATATATATATATATATATATATATATATATATATATATATATATATATAGCCACCTATTTTCAGTAGTGGGTCGTATGCCGAGGCGAAGGCTAGCACCATTAAAGAAGTGCGTGCGTGCACCTACTCTGGCGAGCAAGCCCAACCGACGCGCTTGGTAAGATCCCTATTGCCCAGACCTCAATAAACCTTCCCAAGACCCCTTCAGCGACGTGACCACTGGCGGAGGTGCTGGGTATCCTCTCACAGATGTTTCAGACCCCTCTTGGAAGCCGCACCACAAGTCCAGTGCCAGTGAACTTTATCGTTCAATCGACCAGCCGCAGGATAAAAGGATTACCACCCGAATCTGACGTTACAGTTCAAACCAGTGAGATGAGCAAGTCCATTCAAACGGTACAGTACTTCAACAGGTACAGGAAAACCCAACGACGAGTTGCTACACCCTCGAATGTCCACAGGCTCCGACACCGTTTCATGGCACTGAGCTCGAAGACGCCGAGGACTGGTTGGTCGACTTCGAGCGCGTAGCTGACTTGAACGAATAGATTGACGCGGCCGAACTACGGGATGTACACTTCTACTTGGAGGAATGAGCACGCACGTGGTATCTGGACCGTGAGGAACAGAACACATCATGCCCTGAATTCTGCCGCCGGCTGCTGGATACCTTCACAAGTGCTGATCGCCACGACGTGATCGTCACGTTGGAAAAGATGCTTCAGCATAGATGCACCCTGCATGAGTGGCAATTGACGAACACGTCTGCTTCTCAAGCTATCACGGCTATTGGGAGCAACACCGAGTGTCTGCGCATCCATACCCGCTCTATAGTTTGCAAGAAGCTGCAAAAGGCTGCCACACAACCACTTCTTATGGTGTGTTCCATTGCAAGCATCGTCAAGGACGAGCTGCAGCAGCCCCTGCGTGACCCTGTGAGTCTGGATAACACCACACCCGCCTCGGCTGGCCACACCCGTGTGACTTATGCGGAAGCTCTGAAGCGCCCTGCTTCCTCTTCCCCACTGTTTGTCCAGGCACCTCCTACGGTTACAGATCAGTCGGCGCACCCGCTTCGCTACTACGAGAACACACGCACGCCGCCAGCCTTCGTTTACGCCAGTCCTGCACATATTGCCAAACAACCAGCACATTACTTCGACGACAGACACGCTTCGCCTCAGAAATCTGATGTTAGGCACACTCCTGATCGCTGACCTCAGTGCTTCCACTGTGGCGAAGCGGACAATGCGTACCGCCAGTGACCATACCGGCACATCGAGCAGCGGGGATTTTCAGTATATTCAGCGCCTCTTCGGTATGGCCAGTGACCCTGGGATATTGAAGACTACCTGGCTCAGCAGCGCATGCCGCCACCTTCTGGACGACAGTCACGCTCACCGTCGCCGAGGCGCTTTTCACCTCCACCCAAGCGACATGCTGGTGCATGGTCTCTTAGTACCCGCCGGGAAAACTTACGAAAGCAACCTTTGGAGGCGAGATCGCTGGCAGTCGAGGTGTTGAAGACCACCGATTGACGCTAACAGACAATGGTGTAGGTTTGACTGAATGGTATGTGCGGCTTTATCTGGATAAAGCGGTGCTGATCGACGGTCATACAGTTGGTGCTTTAGCGGATACCGGGGCGGACTATTCAATAATAAGCGGCAAAATTACCACACTATATATGCTAAAGAAGCTAATCACATCCTGGCATGGCTCCGTGATTCGAACGGCTGGTGGCCACACCGTTTCTTCGCTTGGAACCTGAACGAGTAGAGTTCGGGTCTGCGTTTTTACTTTCGTAGCAAATTTTATTGTGCTTCGTGAACGTTCACGCGACGCCATTCTCGGTGTTGACTTCCTGGAGGAGTCTGGAGCTGTCATTGATCTTCAAGAGCATCGCATCATCTTCCCTGTCGACCAAGCAATTGACAAGTAGGATGACCAACAGCGTGCCGATGTTCTTCAGGTTTCGGCTTAAACTGTAACGTTCCCGCCAAGAGCTAGTGTTATAGTAGACGTCACATGCTGTGGATTGCCAAATGTCGAAGCAATCGCAGAAAGTAATTTTGAATACCTGGTGACTCGAGGTGTTTGTGTGGCTAGGAGTGTCATACAACCCCGTGGTGGTCGATCTCAACTGCTGGTAACGAATTTCAGTAACGAACACAGACACCTTTTCTGTGGCACGTCGTAAGCGTTTGCAGATTGCAATTAGCGTTAGCGTTGGAATTAGGAAACGCTCCCACCTGCTTCACGTCGGAAGCAGAGGAGGCCGCTGATACGTCTCTAAACAATATCGATAATATTTCTCACCTCTCACGAGAAAACCAAACAGCATTGCGAAAAATCTTGCTTGAATTCAAGTCATTCTTCACTATTTCCTCTAAGATGCGCCAGACTTCGACCACTAGGCACAGAATCATCACTTACGACGACACCCACCCAGTACACCAGCAGCCTTACCACGCGAACGAAGGAACGAGAAGTGATCTGTACGCAAGTTCGAGAAATGCTTGACGATGGCATCATCGATCCTTCCAACAGCGCATGGTACTCTCCGGTCGTCCTAGTCAAGAAGAAAGACGAAACGCTACGCTTTTGCGTTGATTATCGGAAGCTGAACAGCGTGACTAAAAAGGACGTGTACGCGCTGCCACGCATCAGCGACTCGTTAGACAGATTACGCCGCGCCCACTATTTTTCTTCTTTTGATTAAAAAAACGGGTACTGGCGAATGGAGGTTAAAGAGTGAGACAGCGAAAAACGGCCTTTGTTACCCCCGACGGCCTGTATGAGTTTCCAGCACTTCCTTTCGGTTTTTCAGCGCCCCCAACTTTTTAGCGAATGATGGATACTGTGTTTAGTGGTCTGAAGTGGCAGACTTGTCTCGTATACCTTGATGATGTAGTCGTTTTTCCTGAAACATTCCAGCAACATCTTCACCGCCCCAAGAGTGTGATAGAGGCTATTCGAACAGCAGATCTTACACTTATACCGCAGAAGTGTCACTTTGGTTATGAAGAGCTCAGGTTCCTTGTTCGTGTAGTTAACGCGAAAGGAGTCCGACCCAATCTCGACAAACTTGCCGCTGTAGCTGCGTTTCCGCCTCCTACAGACAAAAAGACCATTCGGCGCTTTCTGTTCTTGTGCGCCTACTATCAACGATTTATTAAAAGGTTTTCGAAGGTAACGGAACCCTTGACCCACCTTACACGAGACGACAGGTGGTTTGTATGGAATACCGAGAAACAGGCTGCTTTTGGCGAACTACAACAGCGCATGCAGCCAGCCCTCGTTCTTGCACATTTTGACGATGATGCTGACACAGAGATGCACACTGACGCCAGTAAAATCGGCCTACACTCTAAGGCAAAAGGGTGTTGAAAGGGTGTGTGGTTCGTCCTTTTTGGGACTAATGGGGCGGCCAGAAGTATTAATCCCTTTAAAGACTAATGGTACCGGGTTTAACAGTTAGTCCCCACAGACGAGCTCAAAGGACTAACATTTGTCCTCAGATTTACACCTTTGTGAGTAACCGTTAGTCCCACAATATACCTAAAAGGACTAACATTCATTTCTCACATTTGCACCTTATAGGGCAACTGTAAATCCCCACATTTACACTTTACCGAGCAACCATTAGTCAACCTTGCCAGACGAACGGTTGATCCACTCATATACTCCAATCGGATGAACTTTTTGTTCCCAGTTCTAACATTGTTTTTTGTTTACTTTCCGCCATGCCTACTACATTTTTCGCCTGTTTTTCTGCGCAGCGAGCAACAAATTGCGCAGAAAAAAACATGCAAAAGAGCAGTTAGCCACCTATGTGTAACCGCTTTCGCAGTCACGGCAACAACGAAAGACAAAAGTAAGACATCGAAATCTTTTATTTTTCTACATACACATGAAGTTTCTCCATTCTTTTAAGTGAATTCATGGTGAAATGTACAAGTCCAGTTTCGTTGTCAAATCTTGTTCACTCCTTGGGGAGCTCCTCCGACGGAAGCGATAGATGACAGACATTGCAGATGCCAGTGCAAGCAGCCTTTTGCCTGTTGTATTCCCACGGCTGCACGTACAATAATATAGTAAAAATAGTTAGAGACACGTGACAGAAGATGAAGAAGCTCGCATATGACAAGTACGTGCACGTTAACATAAAACAAGCGTTAAAATATTACACACAAATAACTTTACCTTCACATTTCGCACAGTCCTTCTGAAGCTGCTTTGACGAAAGAGATGGATGACAGGCATCACAGACGCCAGCGCACACAGTCTTCAACACGGCGTGTGCCCACGGCTGCACAATAAGTATGTATAGTAATGAGTCATACGTGACGGAGGATGAATAAAATGCATATGAGAAATACGTGCAAGGTGAAATGCAAACATACGTAAGATATGACATGCTAATAAGTTCACCGTGATGTCACACATCGTAAAAGGCTCATTTCGATCCCCGTAGCGCAACTGCTTAGGAGCGGTGGCCGCAGCCACAACTCCGCGAACTGCCGTGCCACTAACAAGTTGGCGAGTCCTAAGCGAGCGACGTCGTTCAGCTCGAGCAAGCGAACCCTACACTAAACACGGCGCTGCACGCGGAGTGTCTGCCGCCAGCGAACTTCGAACAGGAGAGCGAGCGTACACTTGATTGCCGCCACGAACAGCGCCGAGCTGGTTTGGAGCTAGCGCCGAAGAAATCGACGGTAATGCGGCCCTTTTCCACAAACTCGAGCGAGTGCAGCGCGCAAACGCGAGTCCGCCGCCGCGGCCAACGGACGGTGCCGGGCTGCTTGCGACTGACTGACGGGAAAGCCAACTGTAATGGCGGCCAGTTTTCAGTAAGTTTAATTGTTAGCGAAAGCCTCGCCAGTCCGTGTTAGTGCACTTACAGCGCGCGACATACTATAACCAAGCTCTTCACGAGAACCCGCAACGTGTTTTCGACAACTCCAGCATGGCAACGAGGTCTCAGCCCAATATCGTCAGCCCGGAGCTCATCGCGGTGGCGAAGACAGTCGAAAACTCGATGAGCGAGCGTACGGGAGGCCGACGGCAATGGCGGCCAATTTCCAGGCGGTCGCAAAGCACAGGCGAGCTGCAGATGGCTAAGCTGACCTTCGCGATGCATTTCGTGCGTGCGATATACAACACGACCAAGCCCGTTACCGACAAGCACGATCTGTATCGTACACGCGACAAGTAGAGTAGAATAAAGAATAATAACCTACTTGCCTTAGAATCCAGTGCTGTTTTCTGCCCTGAGTCGGACTGAAGTAAATATCCGATAGGCCTCTTGTCTTCTCGGCCGCCATATTGGCCTTCCCAACTGTTGCTGTCGTGTGTTGGTCATGACTATCTTGAAGCCAGAGATATACAGCGTGGCATGGTGACGTCTCGAGACTTGCTTCAGACTTCACGGGTGCAGCGAAACGCAAAATCAGCAGCCCACGCTCATCCAAGTGTACACACAAGCACCACGTCTTAATTCTTAGATCGTAGAATCCAGGCAGCCGTGGTCGAGCACTCCGAGCGCGACGCAAAGCGAATCGTCACCGGCAAAAAAAGGGGGAAAGACTGAGCCAGCAAAGGAGGAGAAGGAGGGCTGGTCACCTTGGCAACGCTGGTCACTTTGGCAGCGTGTTTGGATACAAAGTGGTTTCGCGCGGCACGCTTCCCTCTGTGGTTGCTCCTCAACGGTCTATTCGTTCATCGCGCAGGCCTATATTGGGCTCCGTTACTCCTTCTTCGGGTAATTTTGCCTTAGAGTGTAGGCGCAGTGCTCGTGCAGCATCAACACGGCAAAAAACGAGTCATAGCCCATGCCAGCCGCTCACTGTTCCGTACCGAGGTGAATTACACGACCACAGAGAAAGAGTGGCTCGCAGCAGTAGGGGTGATCACCAAATTTCGCCCGTATCTCTATTGTCGTCTATTCGAAGTGGTGACGGACCATCATGTCCTCTGCTGGGTGGTGAACATACGTGATCCCTCAGGACGACTGGCCCGATGGAGCTCGCCCCGTCAGGAATTTGATGTGACCATCGTCTATAAGTCTGGACGGAAGCATGACGACGCTTATTCTCTATAGCGTGCACCCATACATTCAGCCAATAAGGAAGAATAGGGTTATGATGGTTTTCTGGGTGCCCTTAGTTCATCGAACTTGAGCAGCTGGCAGCGAGAAGATGAAGAGATTCGACCGCTTATCGACTATTTAGTGGGTCATAGCGACGTTATACCTCGCCATTTATCTCGCGTCGTGACGTTTTTCTGCCTCCAAAATATCATCCTGCGCAAGAAAAACACCCGTTCTACGAGCTGCGCTTAACTCCTCGTCGTTCCGAAGGACATGCTGCACGAAGTACTCTCCGCGTGTCATGACGAGCCCACATTTGGTCACCTACGTTACTCGCAAACGTTCGCCAGAGTGAGCGAGACGTACTACTTGTCTGGACTTTGGGCAAGCGTGATGCAGTGGGTTAAAAGCAGTCTTGAATGCCAGCGTCGAAAGTCGCCACCAAGCAAGCCACCTGGATTACTTCAGCCAATCGATCTACCTCACAAGTCATTTGACTAAGTCGGGATGGACATTCTCGGCCCATTTATTTGATTGTACGACGACATTCAGAGTTTCGCTTCAGAACAGGTACTCGGCTCTTAGTGAGGAAACCAACCTTAGTGTAGATACAATGAATAATAATATGACGAGTATCATTACGGAGTGTGCAGTGGAAGTTGGAGGCAGGGTAGTTAGACAGGACACTGGCAAGCTTTCCCAGGAAACAAAGAATCTCATTAAGAAGCGTCAAATCAAGAAAGTGTCAAGTACAACAGACAAAATAGAACTGGCAGAGCTTTCGAAGTTGATTAATAGGCGTAAGGTATGCGATGATAGAAGGTTTAGCACGGAGAGAATTGAACACACTCTGAAAAACGGAGGAAGCGTCAGAGCAGTAAAGAGGAAACTTCGGATAGGCAAAAATCGGATGTATGCACTAAGGGATAAAGAAGGCAAAATAACTACCAATAGGGATAGGATAGTTAAAATAGTGGTGGAGTTTTACAGAGTTCTGTACAGTAGCCGGGACAACCACTACCCTAATACTATATGAAAACTAGCAGTAACCCAGATGACACCCAACCAGTAATGATAGAAGAAGTCAGAAAAGCTTTGAAGAGCATGCAAAGAGGCAAAGCTGATGGTGAGGATCAGGTAACATCAGATCTGCTGAAAGATGGAGGACAGATTGTGTTAGAAAAACTAGCCACCCTATTTACGAGGTGTCTCTTGACGGGAAGAGTACCAGAGTCTTGGAAGAACGCTAACATCATCTTAATACACAAGAAAGGAGATGACAAGGACTTGAAGAATTACAGGTCGATCAGCTGGCTCTCTGTAGTATACAAGCTATTTACAAAGGCAATTGCTAACAGAGTAAAGAAAACATTACAATTCAATCAACCAAAGGAACAAGCAGGATTTCGAGCAGGCTACTCAACAATCGACCACATTCATACTATCAATCAGGTAATAGAGAAATGCTCAGAATATAACCAACCACTATACATAGCCTTCATAGATTACGAGAAGGTGTTTGATTCAGTAGCAATATCAGCCCTCATGCAGACACTGTGGAATCAGGGCGTCAATGAAGTATATATAAACATCCTTGAAGAAATCTTCAGGGGATCAACTGCTACCATAGTGCTCCATAAGGAAAGCAACAGAATACCAATCAAGAAGGGTGTAAGGCAGGGGGACACAATCTCCCCAATGCTATTTACCGCATGCTTACACGAGGTTTTCAGAAGCCTAGAATGGGAACAGTTAGGGATAAGAGTTAATGGAGAGTACCTTAGTAACCTGCGCTTTGCCGATGACATTGCATTGCTGAGTAACTCAGGGGACGAATTGCAACTCATGATTACGGAGGTAGACAAAGAGAGCAGAAAGGTGGGTCTTAAAATTAATCTGCAGAAAACGAAAGTTATGCACAACAACCTCGGAAAAGAGCAGCGCTTCGAGATAAGTAATAGTGCACTTGAAGTTGTAAAAGACTATGGCTACTTAGGGCAGGTAATAACCGCGGAGCCGAACCACGAGATTGAAGTGACTAGAAGAATAAAAATGGGGTGGAGCACATTTGGGAAGCACTCTCAAATTATGACATGTAGATTGCCGCTATCCCTCAAGAGGAAGGTATATAACAGCTGTATCTTGCCGGTATTTATTTACGGAGCAGAAACCTGGAGACTTACAATAGTTAAATTGAGGACGACGCAGTGAGCAATGGAAAGAAAAATGGTAGGTGTAACCATAAGAGACAAGAAGAGAGGTGAGTGGATTAGAGAAAAAACAGGGGTGAAGGATATCATAGTTGAAATCAAGAAGAGGAAATGGACATAGGCCGGGCATGTAGCGCGTAGACAGGATAACCGCTGGTGATTAAGGGTAACTAACTGGATTCCCAGAGAAGGCAAGCGGGTTAGGGGGAGACAGAAGATTAGGTGGGCAGATGAGATTAAGAAGTTTGCGGGTATAAATTAGCAGCCGCAAGTACAGGACCAGGTTAACTGGCGGAACATGGGAGAGGCCTTTGTCCTGCAGTGGACATAGTCAGGCTGATGATGATGATGACAACGGCAACAATGGGTCTTTGTCGCAACTGACTGTCTTACCCGCTATGCTGAGACAGAGGCGATACCTTGATCCACGGCTTCTAAGGTAGCGCAGTTTTTCATGTGCCAAATTCTTCTGCGCCACGGTGCTCCAGTTTGCTTTTTGTGAAGTTTGCTTATTACACCGCCGCACAAGAAACAACGCGAATAACACTGTGCTGCTTTCTCTACGGCCGCGAAGTTCAGGCGATACTGGATGCTATGCTTCCTGTGAAGACGCCGATCAATGAACACCTGACGCTGAAGAATTTGCAGAGCGTGCCAAGGAAACTCGCCAGCTTGCCCGGCTACACATTGTTCAGCAGCAACAGGTCAATGCAGGACGTGCGTCACATTGACGTATCTTAGAGTCCGGGAGACCAAGTTTGGGTTTGGTGCCCTGTTTATTGCCGTGGCCTCTCCTAAAAGTTGCTAAGCTGATACTTCTGTCCATAAAAGTGTGGTGCCCCGTGAGTGACGTAAGCTACGAAGTGCTTCCGGACACTGCGTCGTCAACATGCGTACAACGAAGACAACAGAGCTCTGACATAGTTCACGTGGTGCGCATGAAGCCTCATTTTGCGCGTTCTTAAAAGAACACTTTTATTTTGTTTTTTTATTTGAGCTACGGCCATCGCCTCATCATTGTGGAACTGTTCGCGTGTAACATTCCACTAATAGTGTCCTTTTCAGTTGCTTATGCTTAGGCTGCTTTTTTTTGCAATAACTTTACAGCATTGGGACGATGCTCTTCTAAATGTGGAGGAGGAATATTGCCACCTACGTCTAGTAGTGGGTCGAATGCCAACGGGAAGGCTAACATATATATATATATATATATACATATATATATATATATATATATATATATATATATATATATATATATATATATATATATATATATATATATATATATATATATGGGAAACAATGAGAGTTTTTGGAATCTTGCCTCATCGTAAACTTGCCATCGCGGCCGAGCACTCAAGTCGCTATCACGAAGTAACAGCGTGAGAACATAACTGGAAAATATTTGGCAGATGTGAGCATTCGTTCGCACCGAATGTTGACTTACCATCGCCCGGCGGGCATCGGATGCTGAGATTCGCAATAAGTTCTCTAAGTGGCGTATTCGACCGCAATTCGGAACCCAGCCATTGGGCCATAACTCGGACGCCAACTGTGCCGTAGTCGAGCTCGGCCAGTGCGGGGTCACCGATGAAAAAGGGGTCGGCCAGGAGAGCGGCTGATATTGTAATCACGTGACCAAGCGTTTCTTTCGATGAAAGCGACGGCGTCTGCAGAGAACACGAGACAAATCTTGTACACAAGGCGAGCAACCCGCCTTCGTAGATACTTACACTTCAATAAAGTTGATAACTGGGCTAGTTGGTGATTCATTACTTTTGCGTAAGACTGAATAGCGCAGTTTTTAACATAAACAAGAAACATAAGAGTGTCATGTCCTTCTTGTCCCTCTTGTCCATGTTAAAAATTGTGCTACCTATAACCTTGCAGTAAATTGATCGGTCTAGAAGTTATGGTGGTCGACTGCTGACCCGAATGTTACGGAATGGAATCCCAGCCGCAACTGTCACGTTTTTTTGCAGTGGACTTTGTTTTTAGGGCGTGTCTATTAAGGTGAGCCCCAATTTCCGATCCTAAGTTTGAATATAAAGGCGTGGTTGCCGTCAGTGGTAAGAGCTATCTCTGCAGGCAACAGCGGTAAACACTTATACCTGCTGTTTTTTTTTTAAACACGAAGAGATAGTGGAAAAGCTACATTTCTCCCTACAGCGGTCGCATTCTGTACGGCCTGCCTTTTTTTTAAGGTGGCGAGGTAATATCCGAAAGAAATGGCTTCGCCTTTGCCATGAATCTGTTATTTTACCACGAAATTGTTTCATGTCGGGGGTCCACCATGGCTCTGCTGTCGTACTCCAGTCACAGAAGTGACGTTGAAAGGTATATATAGTAAGAGATTGCAAAGAAAAAAAAATCATAAGGCAGTCATGTGACGCACAGAACCAAATCAGCAGCCACCCTATTCTCAGCGCGTGTTGCTAACCAATAGGCTATGGAATGCACATTATCTGGAACGCAAACGGCAAGCCTTTTCTGTACACTAAATAAAGTTTGGCATTCCTCAGAGCTTCAAAACTTTAGTACGTTTTCGTTATGAGTGGCGAGATGGCACGGTGGCCTCGCATTAGGGAGAATTGAGTGATGTGCTCCTCCGGAACAGGGGACAGACACTGTTTTTCGGACGTCATATTGGGTTAAACTTTTGCGTTCACTGCTATTGCCTCGCATGCAGAGAGGGATAGATTTCAATGCAATGCGCGGCAATTGAGCTAACTTTACCCCTTCTGGTGGCTGGGCTTGCACATACAATGTTGGTCTCGAATATATTAGACACTAAATATTACGCGCAAACCATTTGATAGCAACATAAAAACTACCAATTGGAGCTTATCTATCGGTTTGTATTTCTCACTCGCTATGTAGGTCTTCATGCACCGGTAGCCGATTGATTAGGTTGACGAGTACCAAAACTAAATCTCTGCTGAATATAGGAAAATCATAAGATGTCTTTAATGTACGCCGTGGCATACGTGACGTGGTCAAAAAGCTACAAAGGCGGTTTGGTGAACTTCATGTATACCAAAACTGAAAAGGTTGATAAGAGTATCAGAAAAATGCACATGACTGGTCATAACACAAACACCTTGTCATGCATTTCGTATAGGCCAAGACATACATGGGCTGGTCCCAGAGATCTTACGGTCGCTTTATCACCTCTATCTGTACGAAAGCTGACACGGCATATTAGCAAGGTATGGCTAACACGAATGACTGGTCACAACACGAAAATCTTGTCAAGCATATCAAGTTCGCCATAAAACGTGACACAGCCATAATCTTCCAACGCCCGTCTTTTACCTTTATAATACCCAAATTTTCGGGGAATGATAACGTAGGATAAAAATGACTGGTCATAACATAAAAAAATTCCATGCATGTCATATATGCTATGACATGTATGATCCGTATGAAGGCACTCTAATGGCTGTTTTAATAACTTAAGTACTAAAAACTTACATGGAATGCTAAGGGCATTTTTCTAATCGAAATAGCACCCACCTGGCAAAAATTCTCACTCTTAATTGGCTTGCTTGTGAATAGACTAAAACGAATTAGCTCTATCTGGCTTAATCCACATAGTTTTGTGGCCGTACTCTATCATGCGTCTGACTAAGAAAACTGAATTTACTCAGATTGGCTGCTTTAGGATTACAATAGTCCGGATTAGCTTAATCCGGCCTAATGTGGGCTATAAATTTGACTTTATCCCTATTGACTTATTGTGGCGATACTCACGTATAGAAGTGTCTAGGCAATGTCAACTTACTGACAAGAAATTCTTAAGATCTTTTCGCTATGCTATCTCATTTTGGATCGCATCAACGTGATCTAACAATCTCCCGCAGTCTTGCCTAATCCCGCTTGATATGTCTGTGTCAGTATAGATAAGTATCGACTAGCGTTAAATTGGTTTGTCTAAAGTCAATTAGGCTACAATATACAGGCTTAAATAAGCTTTTTCTAAGCATGCCTTCGTTTATTCCGGTGGCTCAACCGGTATCAACAAGTATGAATCACTCTGTATTGAATTGTATCAATTGATTGCTTTGACTATACATATTTACTTGGGATATGATTAACTTGCCTTCACCAAGCGTTTCGAAGCTTATCAGCAAGGTAGCCGAAGCATCTATTCAATCCACACGGCTCAACTAACAGCTTATCATCCTCTTTGTAATAGCAGATTCACGCGAACATTATCAGATGCAGCTATAGCGAGACAAGCAATAATTATTCACACCATGCTCAATGCCAGCTATTAAAAAAATGCACTGTGACATGCTGGACAAATCAACGAATAACCTCGCATATAATGGTACTGTATGCGAGCAGTTGCATTTGACTTGTACGTGCTGTCTATTTTTTCTTAGCTTGCTCGTACGAGGAAACCGAAACATCCGCAGTCCTATGGTGTCTGCAGTAGTACTCAGTGGCACACAGCAGCCTGCCACAGTGACCAAAAAAACGGGTCTCAATACGCCAAGAATGTGTTTATACAGCACCATTTTCGCCCTTGCCTCTGCGGGCCATCCGATACTTTTGAACCAGTATGGCCACAAGGCGGCGTGTAGTAAGCAAAATGTGTTTGAACCCTGGAAACAAAGGCGCACGCACATGAAGAAACCATAGCGTTGCGCGCTCTAAAGGTTGTCGTCTCCACGAAGCTCCGCCTCCATGAGGCGTGGTCTCTGCTCGACGCGTGCATATCTGACTAGTAATTCGAACAGTGCTAAGGTCACTTCGCGAGCTGCCGCGGCCGCGTCTACAAGAAGAGCACGCTGTTGACACAAGACGAAGAATGAATTGTGACAGTCGTTCGCACTTATCCTACATATACTTGTGTGCTCGTTTCGTACGTCTTTTTTTATATTTGAACTGAAGGCTTTGAGTGTGGAGCTGTGACAGTTGCTAGTGCGCACTCGTTCTGTGTATGATAACTTCATGCGTGCTCTTTGCTTGAGGTGTGCGCCGTAAGTTTCAAGCTGCTTGCCATTCCTGACGTGGCTTTGTAATTTGTTGCTGTTGATGAAATAATGCACAATAAATACCGGACTACCTTTGTAAGGACACGTTTCCCCTTCGTATTATACGACTTACATTATAAGGGGATAAGTCACGTGTTTTTTTAATGAACGGCTGCTTCCTGATATCAGTAAGGTGTTTTCGATCTGAGAGATTGAAAAGCTGATATTGGTTGGTTTGGTGCACGGCAAACACTGCAGATCTGAGAGGAGACGAAAGTGCGTGTGCTCTTGCTCCAGGTTCAAGAACCAAGCATAGTCTCGCTCACCTTATTTCCTTGCAGCTGAATCAAACTTCGTGCGCTTACCGAGTGTCCTTCGATTTGCCAGTATCGTAACGTGTAGAATGTAGCATTATTTACCATGTAGGATGAAAAGTTAAAGTCATTTCGAAAGAACAGGGTAAAAAGGTCAATACGAATTTTCTGCTTTGAAGGGCCGGCGTATTGGTTAACTGCCATGACAGTGGCACATTTCCGCTTCATTTCGCAGTTAGGCTCCAGCACCCTTTCTTTGTCAAATTTCTCTATTACTACAGTTTCAAAGATGGCTTTACAACATAGCCACATGGTAGGGAGAGCAGCACAGCTGACTCCAGTAGAATATACCGTGGGTTCATGATGCCGAGATTGACAGTAGTCCACCTCTATACTTCACAAGTGCGAGGCCCTTGGGACGAATGTCTGCCCTCCCATAGTAGAGTGCTTCGTACTCTGAAGCGCTAACAACTTTTCTGAGCACACTAGGTACAGTAATCTAATAAGCGTTCAGTTTTCATTCGAACAACCTTGAACTCTGAGTCTTTCCGAACATTCCAGGTGAAAACAACCGAGGAGGCTTGAGACCCATTTAAAATCACCTCCCACAGAGTTCTTGTTCACAACTAGGCGAGAGAAGAATATACATTTGCTCGCACAAGTCACCAATAGCAGATGATTTCACATACAACGGTATGAGTCAAACGAGCGAATTTTCAAGTTTGTCTAATCAAATAAACATTAAACAATACTTTTGTTACGCTGCCTAGTGCCGGGGGTTGGTGGTGTGGTAGCTTTCCATCACTACGTCACATATGGTGGAGTTTTCAAAATAGGCCGAACTACTTAGATACGTTTCGAAGTAAATATAAACTATTAAACACGTTCGAGCAGCTAAGAGCCCTGCTAGTTAGCTCTGACCCGCAGGTGCAGCTTGTGTTTCTGGGTCGCGCCAAGAAGCCGTCACCATCATAGTCCTATACTTGCCCTCTCTCCCTTCTTAAAGAAACTCATAAGTCATTACCTAAAATCTTTATTTAAGAAATTATCCCTCCTTATACTTTTCCTCAATTGTACATATATGCATGTCTGACCTTCTTTCATGATGCTGCTTGGTTTCGCATGAAACATGCGAAAAAAACTTCTTAATGCCACAACCACTTTACAGAGAAGCTAACGATACGTTAATACTAGCAGGTTTACAGCGTTTGAACCACGTCAATAAACTAAGTGGACCAAATGTGTTTCGCTCACTCCTAGCCAGTCACAGCGTTTACTACGCAGAAATGATTGTCAATCAATCTAAAACGGATGGTGGTCCTCTTGTTGACAACAGGTCCGTGATATCGACTGTATACTCAAGTGCTGCTTATTAAGCCTTGTGTAGTGGCAGGGTTTTACCACTTGATGTGTACGAATATGCAGCTGTAATTGCGGGCACACACTCCTTCCTAAAGAAGGAGTTACCTTCTTGGCAAAAGGCGGTGTGAGCTGTAATGTCGCTCGGCACGAAATCAGGTGATGTGGGAGTCGGCAAACTTCATTACTAGCACGCACGTATTCAAGTTCTCCTTCGAGATTCATTAGGAGTCCTATGCCGCAATTAGCGCTCATTAGCGAGTCTGCAAACTCGACGCGTTGTGCTTCCCGCAGCTGTTCTCAGTTGGTATACACTCCAGGATGAAGTTAAAGTTGTTGCACGAACCTTGAATTCGGCACTCACTCGGAGCTGTCTCTCAACATCACCGTCATCCTCCCAATCTCGGCCTACGGATTCAGCGCAGGCTCGGACAACGTTCCGCAGAAAGTGTTCCACGTTGTAGCTCGCTTGTTCCACCATGACAGCGGGCGTCACGGCTGTTGTCGCGTTGTAATATGACTTTGTGCTCTCCCCTGAAAACAATAGTACAAAACAATTTGCGCACGAATTTGTGTAGTCTTAAACGCTGTGCTAAATGGATCTGAACTGCAGCACGGGTGCCCGGCGATTGCCGTTTATAGAGCTTGCGCGGCGCCTTTTGTAAAACCGTCCATGACGTCACTGTTTAAACGAGCCTATGGGCTTTTCGTGACACCAGTAAAATCTCGTTAGGGAGATTCAGAAACTTGTTTTACACATGCGGGCTCTACTTCGCTGTGATTCATGAACTTTCTGCTTGTTACGGTGGTTCAAATATGTGCCGTTTGCGATGAGTTCCGTCCCATCGTTTCTTCTTTCAGATGTAGCGACAAAAGCGACGATGGGAAGAGCAACCGCGCATGTGTCGAGGCGCCGGCGCCTCCTTCTGCCTGTCAGCCCCGTATTGACGTGCAGCAAAAAGTAAAGACTTCATTTGTCCTTACCAAGACAAGGCCTTCTGCTGAAACGGTGGCTCCAGAAACTTCTTTGTCACACCCTTTCTCATTGAAACCGTAATATTAGCTTGAGCTGTCTCTTTTTCTGATGATTTTGCTGAGCAACACCAAATCAAGCACTAGTGCATTCGTTGGGAATAAACAAGCACTAACTGCAGTTTGAACAAAACAATTAGAAAACGAGGAACTTTGACAAGTGTATGTTCATTCTCAAGTATTCCACACCCCTCGCTAGAAGGCTTTTCTTGGAACATTCATCCATAGAACTAACCCATCAGCCACAAAGCGATCAAGCATGTAAATGGTGACACCTATGATTCACTTTGTGCAATACGCGGCGTCATGCTGACTTGGCTTACCGACGACGTCAATGCTCCATTGGCTTATGTCTGTACCGTTGAAGCCCACTTCGGCTCGAAACGACTGCTTCATTGCTTCTACCATGTGCTGGATCTTTGAGGCTGCGTCTTTCTTGGCGAGCACGTCGAATGACCAGGGTAGGAACGCTGTTGGAAAGTGACTTCTGATCACGTAGAGACAACCGTAAGAAGGGTATGCCGACGCGGAACCTTCTACTACTGAAGTACCGAGGATGTAGCGATACCTGGAGAGTAGTAAAAAAAAGTGCGGCTTTATGTGCGTTCAGCTTGCAGGGTGCTCAGGCTAATTCTACCCAAAGTGTAAAGTTATGTCAACGCAATTCATGTGGGCATCTATGTGGGTCACATTAAATTTTTGGCTTACTTTCCTATCTATAAAACATTAATTGACCAGCTTTTGAAACAAAAAGGCTGGGAAGAAAATTTCAATGAAAAACTAAAAGGTCGGTCTTTGAAAGGTCTGATTGATCTGTGTCTGGCATTTCTTCTAATAATTGTTGTTTTTGGGCGAACACGTCACGCATGCCCATGTGAGCTGGCATGCAGCGTAGTATTTTTATGTTGTGTACATTGTGAGCATGTGCCATCTACAGTAAACCGAAAAACAATAATACGTGATAGATAGAAAGCTCAAAACTCTAATGAGTGGGCTTGAAAGTTTATCTACAACTTCCTCAATATAATTTTTGGCCCAGCTTCATTGCTTACAAAGTTGAATAATTAATCTTACCAGACTTTACAATCAATTTGTAGGCAAGAAATATATAGTGACTTATTTTATGCATCTGTCAGCAAAACGTATTTGGTCCTGTTATCATGGAGCTTTCCGGCATACATTTAAAATGTGGTTTCAGATACCTCATACACCCTGTATACGTATAAATTTACAAGTTGTTCGTGTGCTCGACTTTTCCTTCCTGCCAGTCTACTTTTTAGAGTGACGCTCCTTAGTTTAGGTTCCTTATATATACCTACTTCTTTACGTCCACACACATACAGAAAAACCAATGTGCCACATAAGTTAGACAAGGTACATGATTCGCCACCAATTAATATATCTGAGGCACATGAGAGGCAAACATCAATTAGGGTAGCGCACTTTACGGCAAGCGCGTGCGGATAGGCGGGCAGGCTGACGAAAGAAGCGAAACAGTAAGTGCGGCGAAAAGACACAAGTACCGTGCTTCTGAATCAAAAATAACATTACAAGGGCATGCGTTATGTGCTATATGAATGCTATGCACATACCTTGCGAATTCAGTTGCAATTCGTGTGTGATTGGTTATGGTTTGAACTTTTGTGTTACCTCTGTGACGTGTGCTAAATAAGTACCCGAGTGCGTTCACCGTCAATATAGCAATGGCTTAAATGTTTTTTTTCTGTATCTGCGGAATTATGCTTTGACGTTAAAGTAGTGGTGCCTGGGTGCACTATTGCAAAGAATATTGTGCAACTTTAAGGCTAAAGGGAATCGATGACCTGCGCATGTCGTGCGAGGCTTGGTGGTACATTTGGTAAACAGCCCCGGCTGCTAACAAGGACACTTACTATATTGATATAAGCCATGATGAACGTCAAAGAATGGTCCATCAAGGACATCAAGATGGTGATTGGAAAAGAGCTGGTGTTGTTGCTGCTCTGCCTTCTTGGCTGAGGGACTCTGCGTACTCCGTGCACATTCATTTATAATTATCTTTCCACCTTATCTTCACTCTCACTTCACGATTTTTGGTGATTCGATGCTCCCTACGTTTGCGAGAATGATGGACTCTTTACTACGGGATTAAAAAGGTCAATGTGCCTCCGTTTTCTCTATGAGGTCATTACATTTTTGCCGATATTCGAAGATATTCGAAAGTCACCCTAGCCGTCTTTCAGCTGTTTTGGAAGTTTTTAGAAGGGCAGGCCTATAGCTCAACTCCTCAAAATGCCGATTCAGCCACCAAACGATCACTGTGTTTGGCCACCCTGTTCACGCCTGAGGCGTGCCACCCAATCCCAACAATGTGTGCCTTGTCAAACATTTTCCCACATTACGGTCTGCAAAACATGTACGGCTCTTTCTCGGCCTCTGTTTTCATTACAGGTGTTTCGTTCGCATTCCACAATTTCACCATCCTTCACCATCCTTTGACACAGCTACTCACGAAGGATACGCTGTTTTAGCGGGGTCCCTAGCAAGTCAGTGCATTTCGCAGACTTACTGCGTTGCTCACATCCTCGCCCATCTTGGGTCATTTTTATCCATCAACGTCTACTGTATTTTCCACCAATGCGAGTGAACACGGTATTGGGGTAGTCCAAGCCCAGCAGCATCAAGGTCAAAATTGTGTACACGTCTACGGTAGTCGCCTCCTCCCCCATCGAAGTACTAAGTGCGGAAGCCTCCCCTTTGTATGGGCTGTTCGAAAACTTTGACCATACTCGATCCGTTGTCACTTTTCGGTAACAACGGATCACCATGCCCTGTGCTGGTTGTTTTCCCTCAAAGATTCTTCTGGTTGTCTGGGTCATTGGGCTTTGAAGCTACAGGAATATAGCTTTGACGTGACTTACAAGTCTGGCGAATGAACCAGGATGCCGACTATCTATCTCGCTATTCCATGGATCCACCTGACCAGTCAGCGCATGATTCGGATGCCTGCGTCTTCGCCATTGCTGATTTCCAGACATACGTAGTGAAGAACTCAATGATTCCATTTTACGCTCTATCATTCACCTTCTGCCTTCTAATCATTCGGATCCTTGCCTCCGTTTGTTCGCGCTTCGTGACGGCATTCTCTACCGCTGCAACACAAGCACCGAAGACCCAGAGTTTCTTCTGGCAGTTGATGCAACGCTTCATTCCACTGTGCTCAAACAAACTCATGGCACCCCAACCGCTGGAATTCTCAAAGCAACCCGCACGTATGACCGCGTATGTCGTCGATTCTTCTGTTCAGGCCTTTACCGCTCTGTGCACGGATACGCTGCATTTTGTGAGTCCTGCCAGCACCACAATCATTGTTCTTTGGCCCCACCTGGCCACTTAAGCGTACTGACATTGCAGCAGACCCGTCCTACCGCAATGACATCGATCTCATTGGACCATTTCCAACCGCTCTGGCTGGAAATAAGTGGGTAGTCGTGGCTACAGACTACGCGACACGGTGTGCCATCACCCGAGTGCTACCCACGAACTGTGCTACTGACGTGACGCACTGACTCCTTCACGACGTCATTCGCCATGATGGAGCACCACGTTAACTGCTGGCGGCCGTGGACATTGATTTCTTCCAAAGTGGTGTCCTACCACACGCAAACAAATGAACTCACTGAGTGTCCTAACCACACACTAAGGACAATGCTATCCTTGTATGTCTCCTCAGATCACTGTGGCTGGAAAGGTACTTTGCTTCTCACGCCAAGTTTTTCTACAACTGGTCACGCCACGACACTACTGGATTTCCCCCCTTTCATACCTTGTACGGCCGGTCACCCGACTTTGCCTTTTGACACTTTTCTGCCATCAGACACATACACTTTTAGCAGGTACGTTCACGATGCAACCACTCGGGCTTGAATGACCCGCAAGATCGCCCTGAGTGACCTTTCTGCCTCGCAGCTCTATCAAAAGGATCGATACGCAGGGGTTACCGAGCAATATGTTACTCCCCAAGATCAAGAGTGCTTAAAAGCGCAAACGACAGCAGGGGATAGAAGAGACGAGACAGAGTGCTGAACTGCGAACAATTTATTTCTTGCAAAAGTCTTCGCTTTTATGAAGTCACCAGTTGCACCAGTCGTGCGCGAAACGCATTGATAATGCATAAACCTATCTCACCCACAAGCAAAGGGACAACTTTTCTTTATCGATGAGTGCGACAGAAGGGGTGCTAATACAAGCATTTTGAATTAACATATCTTTTCAGCCTGTATAATCTCGCGTGTTGTGTGATTCCTGCATGTTGCAACAATAGTAAACTCTGAAAATATTGGTCGGCCCCCACACGTGCTGCAGTGTACGAACAACCATGCTTATTTATATCGATACACATTTCAAAGATGTTCCTTCAGCCTCTGTAGGCCCGTGTGCTCAACTTTGGGTGCACGTTAAAGAAGCTCAGGTGGTCGAAATTTCCGGAGCCTTCCACTACGGCGTCTTTCATATTCATATCATGGTTTTCGGACGTAAAACCCCACAAATCAATCAATCTTTCAGCCTCTCATTTATACAACGACCTGTTTGGCAATTGTACTATCTTTTACACGATAACAATAGCAAACCGCATTACAAGTTCAATCTCTAAAATTTTTAGGAGCGAAGCTCCTTAAGGCGTGGGCTGTGCGTCCCCTGTATGTAGCCACCTCTCGTTCAGTTCTTGCAGTGTTCACTAGATGGCGGTACTTGTAGCTGACGGCATTAAGTATTACGCTAGCCACCGCCCGATCTAAAGGGTACAGCCATATCCATCCGTCCATCCGTCCATCCGTCCGTCCATCCATCCATCCATCCATCCATCCATCCATCCATCCATCCATCCATCCATCCATCCATCCATCCATCCATCCATCCATCCATCCATCCATCCATCCATCCATCCAACCATCCATCCATCCATCCGTCCGTCCGTCCGTCCGTCCGTCCGTCCATCCAAAAGATGCAAGATGTTATAAACTAGACGGCGGTACGTGTAGTTGATTATGAAAGATGCGAGGTGTTATAAAATAGGAATGATGCCACGTATGGCGCGTGTCATCGTTCGATATAGTGCGGCGACGTACGCTAGGGGGAGCGTTGCAATAAAATCGAGTGGGCAAAATGTACGGAGGATTCATGGTTTACCAGGTTTACCTCCGGAGCTTCGCCCACTCATCATCATTCACTTCGTGGATGTGGCGGCACTTTTTTTGTGTGTTTGGTAGTGCAACCGAGGATGTGTCTGGACGGTGGAACGGACATTTTGCACAGGCGACTCAGTTGTAAGGGGCCGTAATCACCACATTCCCATTTACTCGTTGTGCCACTTTCTTATGCTTGTGTGCTATCTTCTGCATGAAATAAATGAGAATCTAAAGGGACATCTCTGCAATGTTGATCATTATTAACAAGAGGGGTTGTTGGTTCACTGCAGCAGGTATAGCTGCCAGCCAATGTTTCCAGAGTGTATTGTTGTTGCAACATGCAGGGATAGCATCACACACAAGAGTATGGAGGCTGAAAAGATATGTTCATTAAAGGATGTTTCTCTTAGCACCCATTCTGTAGCGCTCACCGACAAAGAAAATTCGTTCTTTTGCTTGTTGCTGTTATGTACCTATGCATTACAATTGTGTTTTTTGAGTATGTCTGGTGCATTTGGTGACTGTATAAAAGCGAAGACTTTCACAAGAAATAATTTTTTGGCAGTACAGCGCTCTGTCTCGTCTCTTTTATCCACTCTGGTCGTTCGGGCTTTTAAGCTCTCTTTACCATCTTATACCATAACGCCCAATCCTTCTGTCTCCCCAGGATCGTCGGTCTTGCTCTGGACTCCTTCCCATTACGTTGGCCTGTCGTCAAAGTTCCTCTCTCGCTACTCCGGACCTTACATTGTCTTGCACCAACTAATTGAGGTAACCTTTAGAATCGCCTCATCACACACTCCATCGTCACCATCTAAGCCGTCTACTAATATCGCACACGTTTCCCGCCTTAAGTTGTATTTTCGTACGTAGAACCCTTTCTTAAAAGCCGAGTGCTTCCAGCAGCAGCGGCTATATGATACGAGCCAGTATGAGCATCAAGAAATGGTCCGCCCAGGCGATTAGGATGATGATTCGAAAAGAGCTGGTGTTGTTGGTGCTTCTTTATCTTGGCCGAAGGACTCTGTGTACTCCGTGCACATGCTGCATATACAGTTATTTCTATCTCTTGTTTACTCTCACCCCATAAGAATATGAATAGATGCCTGCATATTGCATTTATTAGGATGCTAGACATTCGAATGTTGAGCTCTACGTTCATAGTTGAAAGAGGAAAAAAATTGTATGGTTGCTTCTGTGACTTCAATGCATGCAGCATTCGCAATTATCACAATACCAAGCGATGAGTATTGATATCGACACAATAACGCGATATCTTCAAAGCAACGAGAGAAGAACTAACTACTTAACCACTCCTGCACGCATGGGGCGCTGAAATGAAAAGGAACCAACGGATGTCCTAGGATTTTCGAAAAAGGCTATAGCTATAACTTGATGGAGGGCTCTCGGAAGCACGCTATGACAGATATAAACCAATGGCTCCCGACTGCCACAAAAAGAGCGCACCCCTGTCACCCGGATTGCTGTTAAAAGTTCGTATGTTATTTGAAGTCATCATCGTATCAACCAGTAAAGAAATTAAGAGCTACTGGCGTCAAGGTTGTTGAATATGTTAGGAGCGAAGCTCCTTATGACCGCGAAATTCCACCCGGCATCGATCCATCCGCGTGTCGTGCACAGTCGAAGCGCGGGTGCAAAATATATGTGCATGAAACCGTCTACAGAGTGCTCGTATACTTTAAAAATCGACCGTCCATCTATCTCTTCATCCTTTGTACTAGTCGGTGACTTCAACATAGACATTATAAACTTTAGGATCTGGCTTCGCCGCATCATTGGTTTCGACTTCATCAATGTGCGTTGATTTTAAGCTTGCGCTAGGGCACAACGGGTAGAATCTGACAGTTGGCTAAGTGGTCATGTTCGAGTTATTTGCTATATGTTTGAGCACGATGAAAACTGCATTTATATTCTGGTAGACCTGATGATGGCGTGGCAAAGTCAAGTCACCTCCCCACAGAACGGGAATAGAGTCTCCGTCATAGACACGTATTAAGAAAATTTATTCAGTGAGACCAAGCGTCAGCTAGTATTAACAATCACTAAAAAAAGTAAACTTCCAGTTAAGAGAACCTTTTGTTTACAAAAACAAGTATTAGCTTAAAGTGCTATATTTTCTGCTACACTATAGATGTAAGCACTTGGCCTCAGCAATAAAGAAAGTGATCCTGTGCGTACAAAAAGGAGGTAACAATATCTCATTGCGTTGGTGCAACAAGTCAGGGATTTATATCTCGGCGTGTATACTTTATTATTAGAAAGCACTGCGCCATCTCAACAATTAAGCTGAAAATTCGTGGGACACGAATAAAAGATTTTTTACACTCCGTGAAGTTCGATGTCCAGTTTTCTTTAGCGCAGGGCACAGATGTGACTTCGCCGAAGCCTGTTTCGTACGAAAGTACACCTTGGCGATGTGCCAATCAACGTTCGAACCACTGCGATGTCAACATATTGACGACGGAAGCGCATTACTGATTTAAGTACGCTTCACTGCAGCACAAAATATTGCAAGGCCATAGTAGCGGATGTGGATACTTGCGGTCGCGATTGTTTTTTGTTGTATGCGCGTAGCGATTGAAATGCCGAGGCGCACGGCGCATACGCGGCCAACCTACTCCATTTCATTTCTGGCGTGCCGCGGGGCATACGCAGCGACGCCCCATTTTGTGTTATCGCGTTTTCGAGGCTTGTTTTTTGTGACAAATAAAGTTGTCTTGTTCCAAGCTTCAAGAAATGTAGGTGTGCTCCTCTCGCTCCTACTCAAGGGTAAGTACGCTACATAGTGGTCACCCGGACGTTTGAAAAAACAGCAGCCATGACAGCCGAGGCAGGCACTTCAAGCACATTCCCAACCAACGCTTCGGAGTTAAAACTTCCTATTAGAGAGTTTTAGTACTGCGGAATAGCGCTACGTACGCATCACGCAAGCGCCTTGCGTTACGTGGCGTCGTTTGCCTCTAATCGGCTTTTAGTACGCCGTAGTACCCGCGTACGTAACGAGCGTGAAGCGTGTTGCGCCATCTGGTAGATCAAAATAGAAGCACGTGTTGTTGACAGCCAATGAGAACCAATCCAAGTGTTACAGCCAGATTATGGCCATATTTTAAGCCACAGAGCCGGTCGGTGCTTGCCTTCGATGCCGCCATTTTGCAAAACGAAGTCTCGCGCTGTCGCGAACTTGTTCGAGATTGGCGCGATCACCTCATACGTACGCACGCACGCATCTCATGCGTGCGTACGTAGCGGCTGCGGACGTAACGTGATACGTGCGCGTTGCGGTCTGCGCATGCGCACTACGCAGAACGTGGCGCCCTTACGTACGCAATGCCGCCACGTACGCAGCGTACGCAGTACTAAAACTCTCTAATTTCTTAGCTAAAAGCCCCAGGGTTTGGTTCAGCCAAGTCGAGGTCCGCTTCCAGCTTCGCCGCATCACATCGAAGGAGACGAAATACTTCCACGTCGTAGCAGCACTGCCCCCTGACATCGCTGACGCTATATACAATGTGCTTGCCTCCGCTCCATCTGCAAATGCTTACGACTAACATAACTTGAAAGCACCGTCCTGCAACACCTTGGGATGTCGAAACAGAAAAGGCTGCAACAAATCTTGTCTCATGATGAGCTCGGCGACCAGCGTCCTTCGCAACTACTTCACCGAACACGCCCGCTTCTTGGCCAAAAAGGGTCAAAGGAGCAGCAAAAAATGGCAGCATATCCACGGAGTGAATGATGCAGAGTGGGGCGAAGAATTCGTCCGTCCATTCGTTCTTGCTTCCGTCCGTCCATGCGTCCGTCAGTCTGACCATCCGAGCGTCCATCAGCCCGTCCGTGCGTGCTTCTGTTCGTGTGTCCGTCCCTGCGTTCGTCCATGCAGCCGCCCCTGCGTCCGTTCATGTGTCCATCCATGCATCTGTCTATGTGTCCGTTCGTCCATCTATTCAACACTCCAAGTACCACCATCTCGCATCTTTTCATCATATATTCCCCATATAGAAGCACCGCCATCCAGTGGACATTCCAAGGACTCAACGAGAGGTGGCACACGCACACTTTCTTACGGCTTGCGCTTCGGGTCCACTTCCCACCTTTAACCCCCTCGAGTTCATGGTATATAGTAGTTCAATGTATTAATGGCACTGCGGCCGAACGCTCGCTAAACCTTTCGAAAACCAAGGAGGTTACGCGCAGCGAGTATGACATAGCAAACTTTTTCAGCCAGATAGTGCTCAATGTACATGCCTATGGCTGCTAATGGGAAATGAGAGACGGAGAATTCGGCTTTTACTTTCTTACGGCTTGCGCTTCGTATCTACTTCCCATTTTTAACCACCTCGAGTTCATTCATGATATATACAAGTTCATTGTATTCATGGCACTGCGGCTCAACGCTCGCTAAACCTTTCTAAAGCTAAGGAGGTTACACCCAGCGAGTATAACGTAGCAACCCTTTCTTGTCAGATAGTGCTCAATGTACATGCCAATGGCTGCTAATGGTGATCGCAGCCTGCGCGTTAACTAAAAGCCGACTGCTCCTGTCTCTCACTAGCCATTAGCAGCCATTGACATGTACATTGAGCACTATTTTTTATTGTTCAACAACGCACAGAAGAAGTCTCTCACCGGCACCACCTTGGAGCTCAAAATGTTATACTTGTTACATACTACGGGGGACGAACGGGTGCCGCTATAAAGAGTTTCGCCCCTAAAAATCATTGCTTCATGAGTTGTACAGTCAACATGGATGATACTCGCTTGCTCAGACGACGTGACCCTCGAGCGTCTGGCAAAATCACTGGCCGCATCACCAACATCACCGAGCCATCAAAAATGTCTATTGCATCAGCGACAATGTCCGAACATGTGGACTGGTTCTCTCGCTTAGAAGACAGCGTTGACCGACTGGGAGCAGCAGCCGAAAACCTCGCCCTGTCCTACAAACACCGTCCAGCACGGCAGCGTTCGTCGTCACGTGCTGAACGGAGACGACATTTTGGTCAACAGCAAAACGCTGGAAGTGCAAGAAAACCACCTGCGGCTCCTCTTCAAGCGTCTGGACGAGCACGGTCTGACTTTGAAGCCCTAAATGTGCGTGTTTGGTGTTGAAATGATTTCTTGGGTCATAGAATCACCCCGCAGGTTATCTGCCCGCTCAAACCAGGGGTACAAGCAGTTGGGAAATTTCCCATGCCTACCTCTTTCAGGAAGTTTCACGAGTTTCTCGTGCTGATCAACTTCCATCGGCACTTCATCCCATGCAGCCTGTCCACACAGTCTACAGCCGCTAACAGGCTTACTGCGCCGGGACGCCAAGAAAACGCCCGAGCTTTACTGGTCAGCGGAGCACACAAAAAAAAGGCAGATTCCACGTACTGTGAGAATCGATGATATGCGAAGCATGAATGAGGAAAGTTGATATGCCACTTGAAAATCAGCACAATGTTACGAGGCGGCCATACATTATCCTGTACATGACTTCCATTCCATAATTATCATGTTTGAACGTGTCATTTACTTTCGCCATCTATTCACGTCACGTGATACCAAATACGCAGAGCGTGCTATGAGCGTAGCATGTAAAGTTTTACATGACACGCACGCCGTGATTACCATGTTTCGACGAGTCATTTACATTCGTCATCCATTGACCTCACGTGATATCAAATTTGGCATATGTTGATATAGTGGAACGGCCGTGAGCACGCTATGAACGTAGCATGTAGTCAGGCTTTACATGACACGCATAATATGATTATCATGCTTGGACGTGTCATTTACCTCTGTCGTCTATACACATCATGTGATACCAATCTTGGTATACCGGGTGTTCAAAATTAAGCTTTATGATTTTTTTAAAATTAGGCGCTCGAAGGCACGTGAGAACCACTTGTGCAAATAAGTTAAGCGGCCAGGGGGACAGAAAGTTAGATGATAATTATCGCTGTCAGCAGCCCAATTAACTAAAATAAAATAATTAACTTTTTACTGGCTGCGGTAAGTTGGCATGTTTATATTGAAAAAATGTAGGCAGTGGTGTTTGTACACAGTTTCAGTTGGAAGATTTTTTCTAGCACGCCTGTGTTCCGAGATATCCGGCTCCAAAGTTTAATTGTCTTTCGCACGATTACGCATGCAAGAGGGTGAGGGTCCGCGCAAAGCTCCTCCCTAAAGTGACGCATCTGTTGCGTGTGGTGTTTAGTGTGTGAAGAGGGTGGAAGCGTAGGCATAGGTGATAGCAATTACCCTTGCCCTCTTCGGCCGGCGAAATCAAAATGTGACAGCGCGGTGCGCCATGAGCCTTACGCATGATCCTGATGAACGCGATAACAGGAGACCATTTTTCGCGACGTTTTTTCGTGACTTTAGATCACACTGAGACATCTTCTTGTGAACGCGTTAGCAGGACCGTCCTGCACTACGGTGCCTCCGGTTAGAGCACAGCGTCTCTGCATTGAAGGTCTACCAAGGAAATCCACGTGGAGTCCTTTCGAGCTAATATGGCTGCTTCTGGCGTGAGGTATTCTACCAAAGTAAAAGTAGACGTGGTGCTTGCAATGGCTGAAATGAATGGCAACGCTTCGTTAGCAATGGAGCTTTACGCGTCTCGCCACCCACACCGTCCCCTTCCAACAAGGCCCACTTTCACAAACCTGTTTCGACGCTTCTGCACAACAGGCTCTGTCCACCTTCCGAGACGGACCAGGAAGGCAATCGTCGATGAAGACTTTGAAATCGACGTTGTCGCGTGCGTAACCTCGATGCCAGAGCTCAGCATCCGACAGATTGCCGATCAGTGCGGTCGCAGCATCGGAACAGTCACAAATGTTTTAAGAAAGCACAAGTTCCATCCATATCACGTTTACCTTCATCAGGACCTAAATGAGGCGGACTTTGAAAGGCGAGTTGACTTCTGCAATTGGGGCCTCATCAAAACTGATCAAGAAAATGACTTTTTGCACAGAATAATTTGGACTGATGAAGCTCGGTTTTGCCGAAATGGAAGTGTTAATCTTCACAACGCCCATTATTGGGCACAAGAAAACCCACACTGGCTGAGGCAGCACAAGCATCAAGTTCGCTGGAGTGTGAATGTGTGGTGCGGCATACTCGGGGACAGGATCATCGGACCTCACTTTTTTGAGGACAACTTGAACGGAAAGATGTACACAGAAGAAATATTAGGTGTTGTCATTGATGATCTTGTCTGCAGTCTTTCCCTGAATGACCTGCGCCAAGTATGGTTTCAGCACGATGGAGCACCACCACATTTTTCTACCAGGGCGAAGAACTGGTTGGACAGACGTTTTCCACAACAGTGGATTGGGCGCGCAGGAGCGATGTTTTGGCCACCAAGATCACCTGACCTTTCTCCGCTCGACTTTTTCCTTTGGGGCTACGTTAAAGATCGAGTTTACGTAACAGAGCCCAGCGATGTTAATGACATGAAGGACAGGATAACATCTGCCTGTGCGAGTATTCCTGCAGAAGTACTGCGCCGAGTCATCGAGTCGACGCGACAGCGGTTCATGCTTTGCGTTGCTGCCGAAGGCAGGCATTTTGAACACTTTTTGGGGCATTGACGTCTTGAGAGGTGAAGAGTTTCGATGAGATTTGTGCATGACCGAAATATGCTTATGTAGCAGCAGGAAATATGCGTTAGCAAGGATAAAACTGTTTCAGTTATTATTGGTGGAGTTGTTGCTCTTGTTTCAATAAAAGTTACAGTACTCGGACATCAGCAGTCACGCTATTCGCGTAGCCCAGGCAACGACCACGCATGCTTCTCTAGTGATTATTACGCACGCGCACTGGCATCCAGATTCTCCGCTCGCACCATTATCTCGGCATGGTATCTGCCACTATCGTTAGAGGCTCTGCAGTTGCGTGTTACGACACTGGTTGCAAGCGTTCTTCGATTTTTGATTTCGACGGCCGAAGAGGGCAAGGGTAATTGCTATCACCTATGCCTACGCTTCCACCCTCTTCACACGCTAAACACCACACGCAACAGATGCGTCACTTTAGGGAGGAGCTTTGCGCGGACCCTCACCCTCTTGCATGCGTAATCGTGCGAAAGACAATTAAACTTTGGAGCCGGATATCTCGGAACACAGGCGTGCTAGAAAAAATCTTCCAACTGAAACTGTGTACAAACACCACTGCCTACATTTTTTCAATATAAACATGCCAACTTACCGCAGCCAGTAAAAAGTTAATTATTAAATTTTAGTTAATTGGGCTGCTGACAGCGATAATTATCATCTAACTTTCTGTCCCCCTGGCCGCTTAACTTATTTGCACAAGTGGTTCTCACGTGCCTTCGAGCGCCTAATTTTAAAAAAATCATAAAGCTTAATTTTGAACACCCGGTATATGGAGCTAGCGAAACAGCCGCGAGCGCATCGTGAGCATGCTATGTTGTCGTATTCTTACATGACACGCGTCATGATTATTATGTTTGCAGCAGTAATATACCTTCGTCATCTATTGACAACACCATATTTGGTATATGTGAAGCTAGCGAAAACACTGCGAGTGCATCATGAAGGGCCCAATATACACCGACGTAATGCTCAGCGCAGCGACGCTACGCTAGAAAAACGTGAGCACTCCATAGTCTGACGCGAAGCGCAACTGGCGCGACCAGCGTCCGTCGGCGCGGTCCGGCGGCAACCAGCGCGAAATGCGACATGCTGTGATTCGCGACGATGGCGTTACCTACACAGCATTGCGTCTGCCTCTCTTCGTGACGGTGGGATGCCGGTGTGCTCAAACCCCCATGCGTCAAAGCAACGCAGCGTGGCATCGCTGGCGTGACGCAACGAAACGAACGCCAGCGCGCACGGGCGCTGAGTCACGTAGAAGAGTATTAACGCCTGGAGGCCTCGAATTCAGAGCGGCAAAAATGTTGTACGCTCTGCAATCAGACTAAAGGCAGAATTCTTTGTAGCCAAGCCGTAGGCCGACACCATCAGAACATATGAAAAGGCTACATTACTAGGGGACTCGGTCACTGTATTTCGTGGCGAACGGTTGTGCCCCTGTGATCTCCGACGACAGCGCAGATGTGGCCGATTGGCTCGCTCTCCGCCATCTCCTGACACCGTGAAGATCTCGCTGAGCGGTACCCCGTCCTCGGACTCCTTCCACCTTGTCCCCATGTTTCTCTATCTTATCTTTACTTCTCACCCTAACCCTTTTAATTCCTCCTTATCTCCTTCCCTCGTGGGCCACTGTTGAGGTGTCGCACTCTATGCAGACAGTTACGGGGCTCACTTCTATTTTCTTTTCTCTCAATTAAAAACGACTCCCCCCTGGTTAGAACACCGGCAGTCCAAGGCACCACGCGTCAGCCGCAATGAAAAGTGTTTCCGTTTCCAGACATGTATGTGGCTACCCTTGCGTTCGTGCGGCGGGACACAGTGAAGGCGCCTTTGACACCTGCGTACGACGGACTTTTCCGCGTGCCATCGTGGTCTCGCATGACTGTGACCATTCGTGTGTGCGACAGAGAGGAAGAGGTTTTTCTCGACCGCGTGAAACTGGCTCATCGGGTAAAACCGGCTCAGTTGGTTAAATCCGAGAGGATATTTCACATTAATTTACCCTTTCGCTCACTGTATTACCACAATATAACTCATGTTTTAAGGCGTATGATTAAACACACCCTTGAGAAGAATTAGCTGCAGACGGCAGTTTTTTTAAATTAAATGTCCAAATGGGGTTGTGGTATTTAGGGAACACCATTATTCGGCAAGTTCTCAAAGAGGAACAGCCATCAAGATGAGTCGGTCGAACGTAAAGCGCATCAAGGTTGTTTGAAATGTGGATTGAAGATTGCATCGTCAGTAGCTTGCGACGGCTTACCAGAAATTCAAGCATAAAAGACATAACGACCCTACGATCTCTAATTTGCACCCCTAATGCCACTGAATCGATGTCACTGTGTAGGTAAATTTTGCAATATGCAGGACAGTTTACCACCGAGATAAAAACAACAGCTCACGGCGCGGTATATGTCTTCGATGGAATAGCAACCCACTGTTCGAAAAAAAATTCATCTATAAAAAAACACTGGTTTGACGTGCAGTTGTCGAGAATTTGGACAACAGGTGGGTGGCTTAGACGAAAAGGTGACGACACAAGATTAGTATTCGAGAAGCATACACATTAAAGCTAAATGTGTGTCAGTTATTGAAAATCAAAACTTTCAGCAGTTTCAAGGAAGTTCAGCAGTCTCATCATTGAACCCGTGTGCAACAACGATGGTGATGCTTGCGACTGTGTACAGCGGCAAGATGGTGAATCTCTAAATATTTCTTACGCTTTTTTTCTGATGCAACGCGAGGTGGCTTAAAGGGCAACTCACCAGGCCCCATACCGAATTTTAGTTAGACAGTGGAAGTTGTTAGGTGTCCGATGAGGAACGTTTTGCCACAAAAATTTTTCGAATTTGTTCATTACGAGCGGAGAAAACAGGTTTTTTGAAGCGGCGCGAAACGCTGTTGAGAGGAGGTGAGCTCGAAACCCTTGCCGCTCCTCCGCGTAGGCTTCGCAAGCCAAACCTCTTCCCCACCCTCTCCGGCATCCAACCAAGAGGTGACGTGCGCATGACGTGCCCGAACAAGCCCAACCCCCGTGCACGCGAGCGGCATTGCTTTGTTGACCAGCGTTATTTTTTGGTCTTCTGCCTGTTTCTGCGGGATTGTTTGTAAACGCTGGCTTAGGCGCGGTAGAGTTGATGAGCACAATGAGTGCGCGAACACGTAGGAGCGTTCCATAGAGAAATAAAAAAAAAAGGTTAAGAGTGGACACTCCAGTAGACCCCAGCGGCCCAATCGACCCCAGCACACCTGGTGGTTGGTGAGAGCAAGTGGCGTGCGCTTCCTGTTTCGGTTTCACTGGCGCAAATTTTGAATTACTTTGCGTAACCGACGTTTGGTTATGACGAAAATTCATGATTTCAGACCACTTTTCATCACCCAAATGGATAGTCTTTGTAGGTCGTTTTCATTTAACGATTCCCTGTTTTGTTTTGTTGAGTGGTTCGTGCGAATTGGTCGTGACGTAAATTTTATTTCGATTAAGTTATAATAAAAAGAGATGCAGGTAATGACAATTCACTACGGTTTTATTCATCGCGCTTGTGTTTTTCTTTTGGAACAAGTGATCAATGTATATATAAGTCAAAGAGACAGAGTATCCGCTATGTTTTATTCAAAGGCAAGGTAGAGTCTGAAAATATAAAGAGCACAATATTGCAAAGGTAGACAACAAATGCATCTCGCCTTACAAATAAATTGTAACAAATATTGTAACAGATACAGAGAGAACACAGACAACGCACACATCGCTAGAGTTGGCAGAAGCCGAGAAGCTGGTGAAGTATGACACACCGGGCCAGTGGGTAAGTAAGGATCTATGGCAAAAACACAGCGCACAATGCTGATGAAGGAGGAAGAAGTGACATATACACAACAATGAAGTCGCGAATCACGCCTGGGGTTAACCGAAATAATGCATAGAAAAAAAGAGCGCACAGAAACCACACGACACAATATAGCAGAAAGGCAAAGGTGCAGTGTGCTGGCTGTGCTTAAGAACAGCTAGCCCAAAATGAAAAAAAAAAGCAGACTTGATGCCTGCTTGTCCTCAGAAAGGTAGGGCTTTGCAGCTTGCTCACTACGTGAAAGACAAACTTTATGCTACAACACTGGCAGGTCTTGTGGCTCTTCTTATGCGTCGCCTTCATCAAAAACTTAAGATCCCAAGTGATTTGCGTCTGGGTGTTGCTGTGACGCCTGCGAGCTAAAATAGATTGTAGTCATCACTTATCCAGAATTGTGGACCTTAATTGGTGCTACGAGAGCGGTATTACAGGGCTAATAAATAGCAGAAGGAAACCACTTTGGCTCATTATTTTTCACAAAGGCTCTACATCGTACGTTATCACTTACTTGCTATATAAAAATAAAATGGCAGCGTCCGCAGCCCTATCAAACGCTACAAGTTTGGGTATTCTTTTGAAAATTTTGATGGGCGAGATGAGGAGGTTGATGAGAAGCTAAAATACGAAAAGCGTGATAACGTGAACCGTGCCCACTTCATACTGTGTTCTTTACCCGCTCGAAGACATTTCAACTAGCGGTGTTGTTATCGATATATTACTTGAGCTGGAGAGATAAAGCATACACAGTGACCAAGCGACCCACAGTAAAGTGTACAGTTCGCCCGCATTTGCTACAAAAATACAGACAGGATACCCAACATTCTTTTTAAGGTTATGCAAATCACTTCGAGCAAATACACAGTGTCCCTACTCCTCATAGCGGGTAACCAAAACAATGTATGCAACGAAGGAGTGGTTAGTCCAGTTGAACTGAATATAAGCATATAAGACCATAATGAAGTCTGCTGTAACGAAGCAATAACATAACAAAGCTATTGCAGGATTCGGCTCAACTCGAATACTTTAGTGTAAACCCGCCGCTAATTGCTAACCTTTGAACTTGTCAAGCTGTATGCCTGAGACTGAAGACTGGAACATAACCCTATCTAAGTTTCGGTTCACAAAACGCACATGCCAACATAAACGAACCCGGCAAAACATTTTCAGAAACTTCGCGCGACACCCAGCAGAGCAGAAATGAAAATCGCCAACACTTGACAGATGGTGATACAAAACATCGCACACTTTCAGGTGATGTGCAGTGGCCTCAATCATGGCGAGAAAGTGAGATTCAAGTTGTTGTACGTATGCAAAAGCTGCTTCTGATGGCACAGTGAGATTCCCAAAAAGTTTGCTGGGGACGTGGTATGCTTTGAGCATTGTGAAATACTGGTGGGTACCCTTAAGCGTCTCACTGTCGTCTTTCAGTAACTGTGGGCAACTGCAACCGTGACATGCATTCCGAAGGAAGTGTTTGATGAGAAAACGAGCTACATAATATGCAGCGGAGTCATCGATAATATGGGAGTGAATGTTGGTCGCAAGTTCAGAGAGATCGTCTAGAGCGGGAAAGTCGTCAGGCTGTGGCTGTGCACACTCCTCATTATCCACAAGAGACGCACTGGTGAGGGAGAATGGCGAGAGCTGCTCCTGGAGGAGGTCACATTCATCATCCTCGACATTTCCGTATTCTGACAGCTTGAAGAGTTTTCTTATGCAGATGTGCTTCAGGCCACAAATAAATTGTGCTACATTGGGGTTGGTGTTGCAACCCTGTTTTTGCCTAATGTGGCCAAATATGTTCTCCAGAGGATCCTGTTTAAGCCTGCGTGTTAACAGGTATTCAAAATTGTAATTTTTGGAGAGGTCGTCCAATAGTTGACAAATAGCCTGAATTGTAATTTGCCAACCTACGATGGTTTGTGGTTGACGTCTGCCAACAAATTGCCATGATGCAATCCAGGGAAGCTGGCCTCGGAGGAAGTCAATCAGCTCTGAATCATTTTTCAAGATTGCATGCCGCAGCTTTTGCGAAGTTCTTTTTTTACTCGAGCTGTTCAAGGCATCAAAAATCCTGTCCATACGATCACAAAATTGAGCTGTAGTGATGGCCGAGGCAGGCAGCACCTTCGCATACACCATTGCCGTGATAGCAATCGAAACTGATGCACTGAGGACCTGAGTTGCTCTGCTGACCTTCATATTAGAAAAAGCTAGGTTTCTGATGAACGTGCCGTTCAGTCAACTTTGGAGCCAATCGCAACCGCAACTCATGTGAGGATTGGTAAAGGCTTACAATGTGCGACCAGTTAACTATGTCATCCCCAATGTATAACTTGGGTGCTTGGACATTATTGCGTGTTGTTTTATTTAAATGCGGAACATCAAAAATGTAATACACCCGCTCACCATTAACTTCAAAAAAAGGCTTTGCTACAGTCACTCTTAGTTGGTTAGCGAGACTTACATTTGAACTGCCCTGGTCACAAATGACTGCTTTCACTGCAATATTAATGCTCCTAAGCTCCAAAATGAGTGACACCAGCAAGTTATGCATAACAGATGATGGTGTTGATGTGTGCCCTATAGTGAAAGCAACTAGTTGAACCCACTTTCTCGAAACACCAACAAGAAGAAAAACCAGTGCTAGATCAGCAATGATTGAAGTGCGATGAGTGCCAACATCTGTAAAACCTTGGACAACGTCTCTTGCAGCATCATAGTACAAATTCTTTTTGAGTGCTATTTCGTCAAAAACTAAAGCGCACACTCGGTCCCGTTCATTCCAAGCTTGAGTATTTGTTGCAATGGAAGAAAGGATTCCTGGAATTATGCCTGGAGTCATCTTTACATTAGCTAGCCACCTCCTTAATGAACGCCGGGAGGGCAAAGAAAAATATGGAGCCAGAAATCGGTATGCTCGCGGACCTCGGAAGTTTAAGTGAAGAGCGAGTTTCTTGAACCACACGGGAAACCGCTTGCCCTTGCGTTTGGGCCTCGAGCGAACATGTGCAGAAAGAAGTTTAAAAACCTCCTCGGTGACGTGCGGTCGGATAACTCCAAGGGCCTTTGAAGTCGATGACGGTGCTTGGTGAGGCTGTCTCCGCAGTCTTTTTATAGTTTTCCGCTGTGCTGCTACTTTGGCTTGCAGATGTTTAATGGTTTGCTTGTACTTGATTGATGGAGACATTGTCACTGGCACACAGAAACGCACTGCAATAAAGAAAAAAATGGATGTAAAAGCGAAGAACAACTAATCTTATACGAGCACTTTTCTCGCTCTTTCAGACCCAAGGTGCACAACTTTCTGTGGTGCAAAGTTTTTGATTCCACCACCTAAAAACAAACCATTCACAATGTTGACAATGCACAAAAAAAATGAAAATCACTGAGAGCCCAGCCTTACATTTTGTAAGTGCACACGTAGTGTCCTTTTGAGGATAGTTTCCTCAGAATGTCCTAAACTTAAAATAGCACATTAAAAACAGCTGCAATAAAAGCATAGTCACCATTTTCTCTAGGGCACTCAGGCGTGGAGCCGCTGGCAGAGACGTCTTCTGGGGGGTCTTGTGAAGCTTGTTCCGTGCCTCGGACAGTGCTGTCGGAACAATCTTGCGAGCGGCCTGCGGAGGTCTCTATATCAATCCACTCTGGTGTTGAAGTGAACATACAACTTACCGGTCACACAAGTTCCTTTTGTGACAGCTGAACGACTGGTTAAGGTTTTCTCCGGCAAGACGAAATCAGCAGAAATTCTTTCACCAGCTACAATGGAGCTGCCACCTGCAGAGGTTTGGTCAACAGTCAATGTGGGTAAAAAAAAAAGGAAATCACGACACTGAACGCACCCTGCTCATCGGGGCACCTCAATGTGTGGGAGGCGCTTTTTGAAGCCTCTACCGCAGGTCCTGAAGAAATGAATTTACGACAATGTGTCAGTAAGAGGCTTAAAATAACACAAACTGAAGCTCATCCGCACTTTACAGTGCAGCTTCTGCAGTCATGTCACAGTCACTATTTGAAGCGACGCTCAGAGAACCTGCATATATGTGCAGTTGGTACAAGTTACAAAGCTTGTAGCATGGGGAAACTTAAAAAGCTCTTTCAAACGCATAAATTGGTCGAACGTGGAAGAAAAGAGAAGGCACACACTAGGAAACAAGTAATTTGTGATTTTTGGAATTATCAACAGTGCCAGCTTTCACTGATGAAAGGTATATGTACATGTGCACTCAGGCTTGAAGGTAACGTGAAATAGCCCTTTAAAGTCTTTCAAAACAAGTTGCGCAGGTCAAGAGCACCAAAAAACGACAGAAATGTAAAGCTGCTGTTAGGAAGGCAATAGCCCACAATTCACAAAATTTAAGACTTTCCAAGTGTTACTTCTATAGTGAGGTTTCTCCATCGGCTACAAAGATCTTCGCGGTTAACTTTCGCCACTGATTCAATACAAGTTGCTGCTATTGCACATATTTGAGTTTCAGTCAATCACTTACATGGTGCAGCTGGTTGCACACTGGGAACAGCCATTCTTGTAAGCCTTGTGTGCCCAGGGTTCATGAAACTTTGAGCAGTAAAATGGTCGCTACAAACCCTGTACGTTGCGTACAATAGGCTGGCCGGCCTACTCAGGAGATCATCGCGTCCAGCATACTGCATCCATGCTTTCATCCTGCATTGGCAATGAACTATCAGCTGAAAGGGGAAGTGCTTGAATAGTGATTTTTTATTGTTACCCTCACTGAGCAAGTACGAACAGTAAGCCTAAAGACATGCAAACCATACAAAAGCTTTAAAACACCTGCCGTCCCGTGGTATGCGGAAGAAACTCGTCCCAGGCTTCTTGTGGGTACTGCCATTGTTGAAGCACCACGATACACAGCAGTAGCTGCCGTAGCTTGGACCGCCAGACGGCATGGCATCAGCGCGGTCTGAAAATGTTAGCAAGTGGATGCTTCGCTGTCAAATCACGAAAAAGATATGTGCACGTCATAAGTGTACCAGCAAACCCCTTTGAATGATTAGCTAATCGATGCACAATACAAGAACAGTGATACATCTCTGACCCATAAAACTCTGACTTACAAAGATAGGCGTCAAGAGCACGTACAAAGATCTTCAGAATTTCCAGGCCGCTATCCCTAGTAATGCAATGGTATCGCGGCCTGGGAACTTTAGAACACCTTCTTGCGTACGCAGTATCAGCAGTAAATTGGGAAGAAAAATCGTAGTTGAAATTTGTGCGGTAAAATTATATTGGAAACGTCAAAAAAATTTGTGGGCAGCTTGCACTAGTGGCACAAGGCTAGCGAAGAAACGAAGATGATGGCCACTTGGCTAGTCCAGATTTGCCTCCGGCACACCAAGAATTATTCGTGTTCCGAGCATTCGGGAAACGCGTCGTGAAGCATGTGAGGCCGAGGCCCAGCGAACGCTTCTCAATATTTTGCACCGAGCCACCGAGCCAAGACCTAGCTGCCCAGCTATGCTCAGCGCACAGACGCTCGCGTCCGTGGCAGACGCAGCACACGTCGCCTCGGCTTGGCCGTGCCGTCTTTGCTATACTGCATACGTTGCACAATGTTCCCGTCTAGCCTCCGCATAGAGCCGCAAACTTTCTTTTTAGGGAACCTCCCCGTCCTTACAAGCTTCAGAAAAAGGTTACAACTGCGTGAATGAGACGCCACGTAAGAAACAAACTCGCACACAAGTAGCGCTACGTGTGTGTATGCATCTTTCTATGTTTGTTGCATGGTGTCTTATTCGCGCAGGTGTAACCGTTTTCTGAAAAAATGACCCAACAAGCCCAACAACATGTCATTCAACAAGCTTCGCTTAAAAACGTGCCTCACCTGTTATCTCACGCACGAAAACGCCGACACAGCCGACGTTGATGAAAGCGACGAAAGCTTCCCGCTGTCAGTCATGCATGGGCTTGTCGCTGGGTGGATGGTGTTTATGACAGTACGGCTGAAGAAAAATAATCGCGTAAGGTGTGTTGAATAAATTGTTTTTATGTATAAAGAACATACCAGATTTAAGCGTATATTTATTTTTTTGTAAAAACAATTCTGTTGCATTGATTATAACAGTTTTCTTTTTTGCGCTTGCGTCCTCTGACGTTTGGTGAGAGCACTAGTTCGTTACGTAGTCGTGACGCACTTCCTGAGGCCAGGTTTTGCGGAGTGTCCTCTGTTGTCTTTTTCTTTCTCTATGAGCGTTCCACGGTGGTCGTCTGCTCAATGCGCTGACCGCGGGGACCCGAACGCATGCAAAACGCTGGCACATTAGCCCCGCATCTCGTAGCATTTTACGGAAAATAATGTAAGAAAAACGTGCACAATTTTTCGTTGCGCCTCATCATTTATTTCAAGTTTTATTCATCTCCTAAAGCAACAAATACATAAACTACGCATGTTGTGTTAAATAATTTTTGTCATGTCACGTGGTATACTGTTGACAACGTCAGAGCAGAGTCGTCTACGTAGAGGACCAACGTCACCGCATTGCTGTGTCCGTAGGGCCATTCCTACGCCTACGTCATGCTCTCATTCTCTACGCGTGCGCCGGTAGAGGGGAGGGTGAGCAGCTTTCATCTTAAAATTTGACCCATTTCCGCGGCACGTAGCGTTGCAAACTTTGGCAGACGTGATCATGAGCGCCTCGTCTACGCATTGCGCTTGTCAGCTCAAAATTGTCAAACCTCGTGAGTGGCCCTTAAAGCACGAGACAGACGGTGCGATTTTTCGTGCGATGCGGCGTTTGGTATCGGATGCGCCGACGCCGCCATGCGGCGTTTCGGGACACATGAAGGCGAACGAGCAACCAGTGGCAGACTCCACCATCATGAGACGCCTCGGAATGCACATTCAGAAGACTTCGTATCCTCGTAATGAAGCACGAAACAAGCAGCTTTTCACTGCCAAGCTTCGCTCTATGAAAAAAATAATGAATAAAACTACCCTCCTTGAACAAGCACGTAGCAATATCGGCAGCAGCTGGTTCCTCAACGACTCCGACAGGTAGGCCTTGCACAGGGTTGCTCTGGCCGTCGCGTAAGACGTTCACCTGCGAGCTCATCATCGAGTGGTTATTTTTATGCGATAACAATTATATCGACACTTTCGGCTGGATTTTGCCACCAGTGTCGGCGTCGATGTCATGCACCGTATATGTATACGTATCTCATCATCATCATCATCATCATCATCATCATCATCATCATCATCATTATCACCACCATCATCATCGCCACCACCACCACCATCATCATCATCATCATCATCATCATCAACATCATAACCATCATCATCATCATCGTCGTCGTCGTCGTCGTCATCAGCCTGACTACGTCCACTGCCGGACAAAGGCCTCTCCCATGTTCTGCCAGTTAACCCGGTCCTGCGCTTGCTGCTGCCAATGTGTACCCGCAAGCTTCTTAATCTCATCTGCCCACCTAACCTTCTGTCTCCCTCTAACCCACTTGCCTTCTCTGGGAATCCAGTTAGTTACCCTTAATGACCAGTGGTTATCCTGTCTACGCGCTACATGCCCGGCGCATGTCCATTTCCTCTTCTTGATTACAACTATGATATCCTTTACCCCTGTTTGTTTCCTAATCGAATCTGCTCCCTTCTTGTCCTATAAGCTTACACCTTCCATTTTTCTTTCCATTGCTCACTACGTCGTCCTCACTTTAAGCTGAAATCTCTTTGTAAGTGTCCAGGTTTTTGCGCCCTAGATAAGTACCGGCAAGATACAGCTGTGATATACCATCATCTTAAGGGATAGCGGCAATCTACCTGTGATAGTTTGAGAGTGCTTGCCAAATGTGCTCCACCCTATTCCTATTCTTCTAGTTACTCCAATCTCGTGGTTCGACTCCGCGGTTATTACTTGCCCTAAGTAGACTTAGTCTTTTACAACTTGAAGTGCACTAATACCTATCTCGAAGCTCTGCTCTTTTCCGAGGTTGTTGTACATTACTTTCGTTTTCTGCAGATTCATTTAAAGAGCCACCTTTCTGCTTTCCTTGTCTAACTCCGTAATCATGAGTTGCAATTCATCCCCTGAGTTACTCAGCAATGCAATGTCATCGGCGAAGCGCAGGTTACTAAGGTACTCTCCATTAACTCTTATCCCTAACTGTTCCCATTCTAGGCTTCTGAAAACCTCCTGTAAGCACGCGGTAAATAGCATTGGGGAGATTGTGTCCCCCTTGCCTTACACCCTTCTTGATTGGTATTCTGTTGCTTTCTTTATGAAGCACTACGGTAGCAGGCACAATTACTTTTTTGTAAAAGCTGCCCTCGACTCCCTTGATATGTAGAACCCTGTTCACAACTACGCGTGCAGGTTGATAATAACTGCTTTTCCTGTATTATAAGAAATTCCGTTTTTCACGAACTTGCCCCGGTTCTCTTTCATCACCCATTCCATAACCGATTTAACAAGCTTGATAGAAACAACAATCTTTTCTTGAGGTACGGTGGATGTTTTAATCGGACATCGTCTTTGCTTCGGCATCGCGATAACATGTCATGTAGGTAGTAACTGGAGGCCGGCTTTATAGGCTCCCAAAATCGTGAATATAGGCACAATAAGTGTATCTTTTAAGTGTATTGACAATCTGCTGTACTGGTCACTGCTGTACTCTACTAGGTTATTGAAACAATTATGTACTATAGTTCTGTATGGCATTTTATATACTAATACAATGATGCATGACAGCCCAATTCGTAAACGGCCACAATGGGTGCATGAATCTAATGCATGCGCTAATATATTTTTCACACTCACTTGTATTTAAGAAAACTGTGAAAGCTTACTCGGTATATTGGTCGCATATATTCAGGCACAAAAAGTTGAACCAGTTGGCATCACGGCTAAGATCAGCGACCACTTGCCTGCATTTGTTAAAGCGAATTTTTCGTGTGGCCCTGGCATCCTTCCATAGTTGAGCACTAGACATTTTATCATATTAACCCATTCACACTTGACAAAGTTATTCAGCTATCAAGTCAGACAGTTGATTGATTGACAGACAGACAGACAGACAGACAGACAGACAGACAGACAGACAGACAGACAGACAGACAGACAGACAGACAGACAGACAGACAGATAGACAGATAGATAGATAGATAGATAGATAGATAGATAGATAGATAGATAGATAGATAGATAGATAGATAGATAGATAGATATGTTCAAAGTTGCCGAAGTTTGCTAAGAAATGTTTCGAATTTAAAATTCACACTATCTTCCCAAAGGGAACCGTGATGGGATGCGAAGCAGCAGCTTTGCGCGCGGGTGGCGTCGCGGCGCTAACGTGAGTGCGGTGGGGAGCTTTGGAAGATTCGTTCGAAGCGATGGCTCGCGTAGGCCTTGCGATTACTGACGCGTCAGCGTGTGAAACATTGAGTCCGCGTTGTAGTGAGCAGCGGTCACGGTAGCGGAGTGAGCGGTGGCAGCGGAAAGTGTTTCGAGCGAATTTCGAGCAAGTGAGATGACAGCTCGGGGGGCAATACAAGCAGGTCGCCACCAAATACACAACATCGTTGCATCTGCTCAAGTCACTCGTAACTAAATGACAGTCATACACAGATATATGAACGCCGCCCTGGTGGTGAGCGCTCTCAAAGGCACCTCCTGCACTTCACGCAATAGTGTTAATGTTTCTCTTTTTTCAATGATCGCTTCGATTGATTCATTGATATGTGGGGTTTAACGTCCCATAATCGCTTCGTTGTTGGTTGGTTGGTCGGTCAACGAGGTCTAACTTGACAACGCCAGTCAAGTTATGAGACAGCCATAGAGGGTGATCCTGGTATTATGCCGTGCCAGCGACTACTTAACGTGCACGTGCTGACGTTGAACGGTTCGCGGGTCTTAAGAACATCGCCTACAGAGACCGCCGTGGCGGGGGTCGAACCCGCGGCGGGCACCCGTGCACCATAACCACTTTGTGACCGCGGCAACCATCATTAGTGTTGCCCATTGCGGGTGTGTTGCTCGGTTTCTCAACCAGCTGTTTCTTGGCAGTAATGAAGTTGTAGCAATAGACGTACCTAATAACCTGTGCCAGTAGGAGAACCACGGCGTACAGTCGGGCGCACTTGAACTCGGCATTCGCCAACACACCCAGAGCAGCGTTGACCAAGGCCTCGTTTCTGACCAGGACTAAGCTCTCGGCAGTAAGCGCGGGAAGCTCAGCTGGCAAGGCTGTGGTATTCAGGGCATCGGTCCACGTGGCGTTGGCAAAGGGTGAGGTAAGATCGCCGAGGCGTCGCGTAACAAGCGGGTTGCTCTTATTTGCCTGCGTAAAAGCGTGTGAAATAAGGTAAGTTTGGGTGCACATTCCGATCGAGCTTCATTTCAAAGATCCGCATTGCAGCACAACCTTGTGTAGCAGCCACCTGAAATCGGAATGTGAATTATTATGTGAATTGAGCATTGATCTTCTTTTGTTAATTTTGGCATTCCTAACGACAAAAAAAAAAGGAAAGAAAACTTTGATTTCTAGACTGCAAAGCAATATCTAGGGCGAAATGGTTTTGAGCTTTTTGAGAAAAGGCACAGAAAACAAACGCAGCGCTGTGCTAGTATTGTGTGTCTTTTCGACATGGTGTCGTTCCGCGCTGTAAATATGGAAGTTTTATAGACATAGTGTCAACGCTTCCTTTTTTGGCGTGTGCAGGCATAGTGAGGGGTAGTTTGCATTCAACAGTTATGCTTCTCGCGTGTTGGAACATTCCCCGATTATTAGCTCTCCTTTCTTTAGATATGTCACCTGCCCCTCCGACCCTTTGGTAATGATGCCCGGCTGCTCTCCCGTAACACGCCCGATGGAATCGCGGCCATGGCAGCGTCGTTTAAACTGAGACTAAATGCTGGAGGCATGTGCAATTAGCAAGATATTTAGAAAAATGAACCCCATGCGATCTACGGCTCTTATGTCCCGCACTATGGTGTCTCTAATACCCATACTGTAGATTTATGACGTACAACCGCCTTAACATAGTCGTTACTTACTTTTCAACATCTATACTGATAATACTTGTGACGCGAAAGTCAACCGATTAAGAATCCGCATGTCGACACCAAGAAACAGAGAAATCGTGGTTTATATACAGCGTGGAACTTTTGCCGCGGTTTTTTAACGATTCCGCGTATTTTCTTACTTGGAAACTATTTTGTACATCCATTATTAATGCACAAGAAGCCATGATAAAAAAAGGGTTCAAATTAGGATATATATATATATATATATATATATATATATATATATATATATATATATATATATATATATATATATATATATATATATATATATATATATATATATATATATATATATATATATATATAACAACGATTTGCAACCAGAAAGAAAACATTACATGAAAACGCTACTCCGATTAAAAAAAACTGAATTGTGAGTTAGAAAGAAGGGTCGCGAAGAAAAAACGAACGTATTCATGTTAACACAATTTTGATAGCACACTGCATAACGTTGAATGCGTTTATTGTGCTGTACCTATAGATTACAAATAAATGTAAATACAGAACACTATGACACATGTGCGAGTAGTAGCACTACTGTAAATGTCCAAATTATATGGAGAGTGAACATAGAACAGGGTACAAGTGTATGCAAGAATTACACTTAACGTTTTATTCTGGTGCAAGTATATCTTATGTGGCTACGGCTATCCTTCTTGGTTTATTAAGTGGGGCTTGGTATTTTACTTCAGGTTTTTGGAAACTAAGGCAGTGGTACTCAATGAATATAGATAATAAGTGGGATATCAAAATTGTACAATATGCTACTGATTGGTTGTAGCGTCAATTGCAAAACTTCTCGATAATAATTTGATGAGGGATGTAGGGCAACGTAAGAAGGCCAACAATAGAGCTACGATTCTCGAAGCCGACTGTATGCTATTTGCATTAGCACAACCATCTTGGCAATGTACTGCTTCGCCGACCTGCTTTCAATGTGCTAATATAACCACATTTTAAATTATGACTTACTCGTAACTTGCTAGTACCTTTGTCAGTAAGTTATGTTGATAAGTTTTCAAACAATAAGGAGTGCCGTAATAGCCATAGCATAGCTCCAGAAGAGTGATGATCAATAGCGAGTAGATGCTAGTGATCAATTCACTAGCGAGCAATCAATAGCGAATAATCGTTTCACCTGAACAAAGAGGTACCCCCCCCTCCCTGCACCATAACACTTGTAGAACGTGAAGGGTAGCCAAACACCTATAACAAAACACAAGCTTTTGATTACAGTGATAGTAGAATATGTTTGTCTTGTATTTCGTCGAACAAGCACCTCAAAAAATAGTTGCTTTGCATATTTGTGCTCACTATTTTGCGCATCCTTTCTGTTTCCTTAAAGGGGCCCTGCAACACTTTTTGAGCATGATCAGAAACGCTGCTGATTGGTAGTAGAGGCTCCAAGGAACACGCGAGCCAAATAATATAGCGCAGCACGCGGTCTAGAATTCACAATATATTATTAAAGTCAGTTAAAAATTGATTTTTCTTCCCTCGACAAATGACAGAAGACGCACTAAAACCACACGTAGCCTGCCATCTATCATCAGCCATGGGCTGATTTGAACATGGCGCTCTCGGTGGTTAGAGATCGTCACGGGAGGCCTCGACTTCTCCACGCGTGCGCACGTGATCGCACTGAAAATGCTGCGTGTTCAAAGAAAAAAGAAAGAAAAAAAAGTGCTCAAGGTCACGAGGCGCGCGTGTTTGCCCCTTCCATTTCTTCCTACCTAGCTTTCAACGGTTTCGTCGGGACGAGAGAAGAGAGAATGCGATTGGAGCGTGTGACAAAAAGTATTTGTAACTCTACTCATACTGCGCGGATTCTTAAAATTTTTGCGGCGATGAATTAGTGAGGCAGTAAGCTCTTCCAGTGAATCAATTCAATGGTTACTCGAGGAAGCGTTTAGGACCCCTTTATGCTTCAGTAGAGAAATAATAGCAACGTAAACTCTAACGAAGCTAGGAAATTAATTGTTTGCTTGCGAAAACTGAAGCCCTTGATGTTGCATTCTGGAAACGTTGAAGTTTTTGAAGTACCAATCATGAAGTGGAACTTTTACTCCGTTTTACCTCAACAAGCAGATTTTTTTTCTATTTTTTTACGGATAAGGTTCTAAAGGAAAACAAAAAATGTTGATACTCAGCATTGCTGAGGAATAGCGAAAATTAAGCAGTGGCTTTTCTGCTATAAAATGATATGTGGCTGCTAAATGCACTGTTATTACCTTTATGAAACATTGCGACTATTGATAGTTACACTCTCATAATATAGAAAAGTATGAAAACAGTTCGTGAACAGTAATTAATGGCAGACCTAAGGTACAAAAGAAAACGAAGAAAGCAGAATTGGGTAACTATATCGTATAAGAGATAAAGGCAACATAATTACTCCTTCGTACGAGAGCCTCTCAGTACTAGACAACGCTAAAATTATATTGTAATATTGGCTTATAAATGAGGCACTGCTCACCCTGATAAATACAAAATTCTGTGAAGATGAAACAATTGCGCCAAATAAAATGAGTTGGCATATTTCTAGTGCAATCCGAATGCTTCGCACCTTGATCAAACGTGATGTAACGGATGCGTCTATGTCGAGCAAATCCGAAATAATCTTGTCGTCATGGTCGAATACCATGTCCTTTAACGTCTCTCTGAGGTACTCCTTGGTGTTGCCATGTTTCAGGGCGAGATCGAGGCTGCGCCCGGAGACCAAGAAGAGCTGGTTCCTCCTGAGCTTCACACTGACTACTGATGGTAAGCCAGTGCGCAGGCTGGTTAGTATGACGAATCGGAAAAGTTGAAGCTGAGTCTGGATCGATTGCAGAGGGGCAGCGCTCACGTTGAGTGTTTCGAGGACGTCCGACGCACGAGTGACTTGTTCGTGCATAAGAAAACCAAGGCAGCTTCTGGAATGGACGACATTAGACCTATTTGCAGCTTCATTAAACTTTCCGTGTGCTGGAAACACTTAAAGAAAACGAAAATGACTGTGCTTGATACGGTCAACGTGGCTTTCGCTTGGCACTCTGCTGAAGTTTTTTTATCGTGGCATCGGATCGCGTTGCTTTTTGAATACAGAAGGGTGCTCGCCATGGATGGCCTCATTAGTTTCATCGGCGTAAAAGTTTTCACTGGCAAAACAGCGAAAGTATTGACGCTGTGCACGGAAACATCAAGCCTCTTCGGGGAACCGCATCAGGTTCACTTCAAGGTAATAGAATAAGCTGTGTAATGAGACCGAAGTTCAAGAAGGCAACTCCGCTTGTGTAGCGGGCCTCTCCGAAAGGTGCTAACACTTTTGTGCTGCATTGCTAGATTTAACAGTTTGGGAGGTAACTACGCTGTGACTCGTGCTGCCGATTGCATGTATCCCAGTGAGCTTTGTCGTCTTGTCAAAAACTGACTGTGCACGTTGATTACAGAACACTGACTTTGCCAGTATACCTTAAGATAAGGCAGATGGTAGTTTCAACTGTCATAGGAGCCCTCCTTTCCTTTAGTTCGCCGATCCATGTTATTAGGTTTCTAATGAATAAGCTCGCATGCTTTCGAACACTGGCTTGTTCGTGTTGGCGTTAGTTCGTATTAAAAGCAGATATATGCAGTTCCACTACGCATGCTACGCACAATCGACCTTTGCTTACGCCTTCACGTGCGTGTGTATACACGCATGCGCGAAGTGAAAAATGTTCGGTGGCAAGAATTACAACACCTTGATTTTTTGTGTACCTCATGAAAATGACCATTTTCCCTATGTGTGGGGAAGATCGTTTTTGCCAGTTTAAAAAATACTTCAGCACGCGTTGCAGTATACGAGATTTTGCACACTGAAATGCACTTTCCTAAAAAAAAACGAAATATGCACTGTAAAACAATCCAAATATTTGGGAATGAATAAAAAGGTGAAAAGTGTTCACTTTTGATTGCCAGCTGGTAAATAGTGAAATCAAAGCACTATATAGCAGATAAACACCGAAAAATCAGAATATACGTTTTAAAGATGGACGAGCTAGGACCAGCATAAGAATAAGTTAATGTTGTAGAAAATGTTTCTATTCACATAACAAAGACAATCAGAACCGAGGTGCTGCTTTGTTGCTCGTGCCATGCGGTGAAGATTTGCATGGTTTTTTGTGAGACACAAGTGAACTCGTACACTTTTCTCAGTGAATTTTCGTTGTCTTGCTATAAAAGTCTCCGGGTATTCCAATACATATGGATACTCGTGATGTGAATAATCCCTGTATAAATGAGATGCCCAATGAAGTCTAGCGTGACCTCTTGCTATGAGCCACCTCACTGCGCGTAGGTTTGCGTTCCTATATATGCATCCAAGCATGATACTGGCATTTTGCTCGTCGTAATAAAAAAAAGAACTATATCACGCTCAGCTCTTATACGTTTGACGCTTCTCTGTAGTCAGGGTGAAGGTGTCAAACGCGTGCCATACGAAAAGACCAATGACGGCAGTTACAAGTGACACTGCTCATTTCTATCAGCCCACACATATTTGGATTTAATTTTACCACCACTGCTGCGTTTTCGACGTGACCATTGAAGGTCCTGCCACGAATTAAAAGGCCGCTCAAGTATAAGGTGTAATGTGACTCTTGCCGCAAAATTAAAACTCGTGACGGGAATTCAACTTCGGCAATAATGGATATCGCTGTGTATTTTTCGCTCATGACACTGACGACGAGCAAACGCCATGTTCATACAGAATGGTGCGAATGGTCCATTCAGAGCATAGTAAAGTGTAGCACTTTCAGTGGCTGACGCCACAATATCCCCAGAGATCGCTTGCTCCTTTGCCTCCTGAAATTCACACAGATTCGGTTGTGCGAATTTCGACAACTAAACGAAAATCCAGACAAACGTAGAAAGCATACAAGTTCTCATGTACTGTCGCATGACCATTAACAAAATATATATTCTCTTCTATTACGCTGGCATGTGCTTTGTTCCACATAAATAATAAAACAACCAATGTTCCCATATCGCTGAAGACAGAGGAACAGAAGACAAGATGAACACATGTACTGTTGTCTTTTTTTTTGCAGGTATTTCCATCACTCCTCAAAATTCACGGCTTGCATCGCACGAGGGCACTTACACTTACAAAAGAGCGCATTCTAAATCTGTGGACACGATCAGCATGTCGCTCGAAATTGAACGCACTCGCGACCTTTTCGTGATGCTGATACCTTCCATTTCTTTTTTGTTGACTGAATAGGTATTCCTTATAGCGTGTAAAAAAATCACCCAGTAACATTATTGTAGCGACATAGAATGCGGTAGTATGGACTAAAAAACGGCCAATAGAGGAGGCCCATTTAAAAAAAAAACAAGTTTTGGACATTTTAGCATTTTTACGGCCACGACGTGGGAGTACTTTTCAGAAACTGTGAGGGTAACTATTTGGGGTATCTAGCGGTGTAATTGTGAACTGCTTGAATGAAACTAACACAATACAGGGATACTGTGGTCAAATTGTGTCTATTCTATACGCAATTCTTTTTTTCCACTGTATTTTGTTGAGCTCTGTGAATTCACACTGATGGTGTGCATGGCCCATGATTCAATGTTTTTCTATGGGGGTGAGCAATGACGCGAACATTTAGACCTAATCATTTTTTTTGGCCGAAACTGGAGGGGCGCAATGGCTCAGGATACGATGGTAAACATCAAAGCTACATCGTACAAAGCGCGTGTTTGTGTTTGTCAAGTCTTTCTCAGATGCACAAATTCAAGAAAAATTTATAGTCTATTGAGGGTGGATAACGGGCTTGTATTGAACTAGACTTCAGTACGGGAAAAGCTAGAGCCAAAAGAATGGTACAATGTTCTTCGAGCATGAAGCACCGTCCGTGTTAAGGATGTGGTAGTTTTTACTTCTGTGCCTACTTCTCGCGTCACATCTGTCTTCAAGTTATCTCTTCTAAAGATATAAACGACAAGTGAGCCTACACCCCCTAGTTCAGGTTTCAGGCTTCACAAATGTGCCTGGCAGACCGGAAGATATGTTACTATGCTCCCATAAAAAAGTATACTCCTACACGCAGTATATTAGCCTGTTTTTAGCCTTAACACATGTGGTAGCAGCTACATTTTCTGTAACTTCATCTCCATCCCGACTGTACACCCGCGTTATATTCAAGGAGGTTTATTTAAAACTGCTTGGTTATATCGTACCGCGATTAATTTTCGAAGCTCTCGTGTAAAATATGATCACATTTCCCAGTAATTTCTGTTACATACCTATATTAAGAATCAGCATCTATTACCTATATCTGTACCTATATCAAGAATCATCTACTGCAAGCACTAAGCAATCAACATAAAGAACTATTGGCATATAAGGGGTTCACTAATGAGTTTTCATTTTAAAGCCAAACGAAGTAAATATTTGCAGCAGGTTAGAAAAAGTAACCGGTGAGCAATTTTGTTCATTATAGTGTCTTTTGACACGGAAACCAGCTATCTTCACCACTGTACTTCATTTGTGCTTTTTGCAAGGGCTCATTCAAAGGGGGGGGGGGCACTTTCAAGGGGTTTCTCCCGAGCCTAAACGCAAGTGGGGTCAGAAGCCACATTATTCGCCCGTCACTGTCGACTCATGCGTGTTTCAAACAGATATAATCGTTAAGAACATCGTTGATTCACTATTTTTCATATGTTGCGTATGAGTTTCATTCCGCGATATGTGGAAGTTCAAAATTTTCATCTTACTTGTAAAATATCGCCATGTTGGACTCTGTTGTGTCACCAGTAGTTTCGTTTCCAGATTTGCTCATCTCCATCAAGGATGTATGCAGACGCTGGATGGACTGTTCAAGGACCTCCTCCTCGAAGCTCGGTCGACGGGTATTGTGTTTAGTCCAGCCACCACAAGCTTGCTTTCCAAACTGGGCGCAGCTGCTGGAGTCATCCCGTTTCAGCATACTATCTACCAAGGCGTCCACAGCTCGTCGGCAAGCTTCGGCAGAGCACAGGTGCTTCAGCTGCGAGCGTGAGAATATGCCACCCTCGAAGGCCTTCGGTCCAGGACCACCATCTCGCCTCGTCGCGAGCACGAAAAACAATGCTGTCAGAAGTGCAAGGGCGACCAAGGTGGCGACGAGTGCGACTGGGAAACAAATGGTATGTACCTGGCCGCCTTCAAAGCGATTGTAACCGGTAGTGCCTGCCACAGGGGGTTGCCAGAGGCTGCCTGAATATGAAAGCGGCATATAACACGTAACTCTCAAATCTGTCTTACAGAGGCACATTTCAAATGTGACCATTTTGGTTTGTAGAAGCTGGTTCACAGTAAAGAGAAAACTAGAAGTGCGTGGCACTGCCTTTGGGACATTTCCCTAAATAGGGATAATAGACGCTTCAGTGACTATAAGGTGAAGGTGCAATTACTCCAAACAGAAACGCGCACTAGACTTTGGTTTGCATGAATAGAGTTGATGTCTTTTTATATCAAATGAACAAACACAGCGGCATGATAAAGCTGCGCTTGTGTAAGTTATTTGTGTCTAAAGTCATCATCAACAGCCCGACGTCGCCTACTGCAGGGCAAAGGCTTCTCGTTAAGCGCCAATCAAACCAGCCTTGTGCTTTCTACTGCCACGTTACACTTGCGGAATTTTTAGTCTCATCGGGCCATCTAACCTTCCGTCTCCCATTCGTGCGATTGCATTTTCTGGGGAGCCAGACAGTTACCCTTAATCACTAGCGGTTATCCTACTTACGTCCTACGGACCGGCTTATGTCCATTTCTCCTTCTTGATTTCAACTATGATATCCTCGATCCCAATTAGTTCTATTATGCACACTGCTCTGTTCTTGTCTCTTTGGGTTACACCTATTTTTTTTTCTTTCCATAGGTCGCTGCGTCATCCTTAATTTACTTTAACCCTCTTTGCAAGCTTTCAGGTTACTGCTCCGTAGGTAAGTGCCGGCAAGATGCAGCTGTTATATACCATCGTCTTGAGGGTCAGTGGTGGATTAACATGCATAATTTGAAAATGCTTAATAAAGAGCATTTAGGCTGTGCGAAATCACTGTCCTCTTTATTGCATGTAATTTTAATAGCAATGATAGTGTCGCAAGCATGAAAGCTGCTCCTAATTTTCCTTTTCTAGCAACCCGTAGAAAGCAGTCGCGCATTTGTCTTTTTCACCCAGCGTACTGCCATAACCCTACGCTTGTTTCCTTCTTCGCAGACCCAGCTCCATTCCACTCACGCCGAATTGATTATCACCATAAGGTTACCATACCATATTTCTTCACTACTGCAGGCTCTAACAAATTTGTTCCCAGGAGAGCAGGAGATTGAAACCACCTACCATGCCTTGATACCAGATATAACTAATAGAACTGCATTTAAAATGTCCTATCAAGCCTACTGTAACTTTACGCGTTTGTTTCTTCTACATTGATTGCAACTATACTTCACTAGATGTTTTCTAACGTGCTTTGCAAACTTTTTGTAGTTATTTATAAAGCTTTGATTTTGCTGGTATGGTTTTTTTTCTTGTTGACTATGTACACGCCACCCCCTCTGCAATGTATTTATACCCTGAGGGTATTATATATAGTAAAAATTGGCAGATCCCACGTACAGTGGGAATCAATCTTATGCGACGCATGAATGAGAAATGTTGATGTGTCACTTTAAAATCAGCACAACGCTACGAGGTGGAGGTAAATGATGCCGTACATGACTTCCGTGTCATGATTATTATGCTTGGATGTGTCGTTTACCTTCGTCATCAATTCACGTCACTTGATACCAAGTTTAGTATATGTGGAGATAGCGAAACGGCCGCGAGCACGCTATGAGCGTGGTACTACGTTGTCATGCTCCCATATGACACGCGTGTCAGGATTATCATGTTTGCACCAGTCATAAATTTCGTCATCCATTAACGTCACGTAATACCAACGAGGGTACATATTGATTAATTGGTTGATATGTGGGGTTTAACGTCCCAAAACCATCATATGATTATGAGGAACGCCGTAGTGAAGGGCTCCGGAAAGTTCGACCACATGGAATTCTTTAACGTATACCCAAACTTGAGCACACCGGCCTACAACATTTTCACCTCCATCGAAAATGCAGCCACCGCAGCTTGGATTTGATCCCGCGACCTGCGGGTCAGCAGCCGAGTACCTTTGCCACTGAATTTGGTACATGTGTATAGCTAGCAAAACGGCCGTGAGTGGATCATGAAGAGCCCAATTTACTCCAATGTAGCGTAGACGCGCGCTGGGCACAGCGACGCTACGTTAGCAAAACTCGAGCACTCTATAGTCTGACGCCAGGCGGGACCAGCGTTCGTCGGCGCCGCCTGACGGCAACCAGCGTGAAATACGACATGCTGCATTTCGCGCCAATGCCAATGAGTAACATTACTCTGTGCTGATGAGTTACGTAGACATTACTGCGTCTCCCTCTTTTCGTGACGGAGGAACGCCGGACGCGCTGAAATACGCATGCGTCAAAGCAACGCAGTGCGGCGTGCGCCTGCGAGTATATGGCAGGACCAGCGCCTGGCGTGGCAACGCCGGCGTGACGCGACGAAATAAACGCCGGCAAGCATGCGCACCGAATCATGTCGAAATGTGTTGGCGCCTTAACTGTGGCGTGTAGTCATGTTCTCACATGACACTCATCTCATGATTATTATGCATGCACCAGTCACATGCCTTCGCCATTCATTTGGGCCACGTAATAGCAAATTTGGCATATGTGAAGCTAGTGAAACGGCCGCAAGCGCATCATGAGAGTGGCATGTAGTCATGCTGTTACATGACACGCATGTCGTGATTATCATGTTTGGACGAGTCATTTACCTATGTCGTTCGTTAGCGTCGCGTAAGACTGAGTTTGGTACATGTGAAGCTAGTGAAACGGCTGCGAGCACTCTATGAGCGTAGAATGTTGCCATGTTCTTACATGATACGCATTTCAGGTTTATCATGTTTGCACCAGTCACATACCTTCGTCATCTATTCACGTAACGTAATATTAAATTTAGTATATGTGACGCTAGCGTAACGGCTGCGAGCGCATCATGAGCGTGGCACGTAGTCATGTTGTTACATGACACGCATGTCATGATTTTTATATTAGGGTCTCTCGCTTGTGTTCAGCATGCAATCATGTCATATCATACCAGTTTTGGAACGTGCCATGTGAATGGAACTACCGCACGAGCTTCAGGACCATGAAATGTAAATTATGACATTCATGACATACATATCGTATTTTTAATTTTACGACTGGTCAAATATCTTCTCCATAGAGTCATGTTATGCCATACGAAGTTTGGTATCGATACCATATTCTAAACGGTCAGGAGAGCTAAAAAGTAGTAGGTGGCTAGATAGATAGATAGATAGATAGATAGATAGATAGATAGATAGATAGATAGATAGATAGATAGATAGATAGATAGATAGATAGATAGACAGACAGATAGATACGCTCAATGTCGCCGAAGTTCGCTATGAAATGCTTCGCATTTATTAAATGCTGGCCAAATGTGATCCACCCCACTTCATCCTTATTCTTCTAGTCATTACAGTCTCGTAGTTCAGCTTCGCGATTTCTTTTGTCCTAAATATGCATAATCCATTGCACATGCCAGCGTCTCTCAACCTATCGCAAAGGGCCGTTTTATGCCAAGAGTGCTGCACGCTACTTCAGCTTTATGCATAATAATTTTCAGTACTCTTCTGCTTTGCGTGTCTAGGTCTGTAATCATGATATGTACTTCATCCTTTTAGTTACTCATCAAGGCAATTTCAGCGAATCACACGTTACTCTGATACTCTCCATTATCTCTTATCTCTAACTCTTCCAAACCTATAAGGCCCTGAAGACCTCTTGTAAGCACACAGTGAATAGCATTAAAGGGTTTGTGTATCCGTGCCTGACACTTTTTTTTTTCGATTATGTCGCTGTCTTTATGGAGTACAATGGTGGCTGTGAATCCACTGTGGATTTCTAGCTGTATGTATATGTAGGGTTCCTCAATGTTCTGATACCCTAGTGCCGGCATCATTGCTGATGCCTCGACTGAGACAAACACCTTCTCGTAATCTATGAAAGCTGTGTATATGGGACGGTTGTATTCAGTGTATTTTTCTATCCCCTGATCGATAGAATATGTTGTATCGTGAAGTAGCTTGTACAAAGTCCTGCTTGGTCCTTTGGTTGATTTCACTGTAATCTAGCCCAATTCTTTTATTTATTATTTTTTATATTGTTTGTAGAGAACGGTTTGTAGAGAACTTCCGATTTCTGGCTATGTACAGATGCCTTTGCGGCTATGTATGCCTTTGCGGCTATGTATGCCTTTGCGGCTTTTAAGCTCTTGCCACTTTTTAGGGCCTGCTCGATTCTTTCCGTGTCATACCTTCTGATATCGGCTCTCTTACGCCTACTGATTGTCTTGGAAAGCTTGTCTAGCTATTTTGTTTGTTGTGTTTGAGGCTTCAATGATTTGCCATCTTTTAGTGAGATTTTTGGTCTCCTGGTATAGTTTATGAGTGTTGTCTCTCTAATGACTGTAACTCCGACTTTCATTGCACACTCCTTGATGATACCAGTAATATTATTGTGCGTTGTGTCAACGCTAACATAAGTTACTTAATTCAGAGCCGCGAATCTATTCTGAAGCGAAGCTCTGAATTTTTGTACTTTTCTTTTTATCACTTGCACAATAGTTTGCTTCCTGCGTATCAGTTTACGCCTTTGCTTTTTAAAATGTAAGGGAGTTCGAGTGCTTATATTTTCATGGTTACTGAATTGGATTTTGCCAACTACTTCTACATCCCCTACATTGCCTGGGTATGCGCACAGGATGAAGTCAATTTTATCTTTAGTTTCACCATTAGAATTCCATCACGTCCACTTACGGGTCGCCTCTTTTGTCAAGAAAGTATTGATACGCAAACTGTTACGTTTGGTGAACTGTACTAAAATCTTTTAGACCACCTTCCCGAAAAGAACCGTGATGGGATGCGAAGCAGGAGTCGTGCGCACGCCACTGACCCAGATGAAACTGGCGTAGAGGTGGGCCCTGAAGAACGGTTTGAAGCGAAACTCGGTGTAGCCTTTACTGGTCTAAACGTTTCTTAGAAACGCAAACACAATGGAGGTGGGTTGGGTTTCATGTAAGTTTCATTGCATGCAGATAAACGAGTCCAGAAGTGTTTCCACTCGACGTGCGGTTGAGCGTTGCTGGTAGTTGACAGGGTGAAGCGAGAGAGAAGTGTGTTGCGAGTGGGTGGCGGAGCAACACCATCTATGTGTGTTGGTAGAATCCGGCAGCTGCTGCGGGTGAGAGAGAGAGTGACGTCCACTCGCAGCTGTGACTAGGCCTACTTGGCATCGTTCCAACAACTGCGGCGGGGGCAACGCGGTGCGGCGCGTTGGTACGGAGAAACGGATGAACAGCGGTACACAGGCAAGCCACAGATATGCTTCGCATCTAAAACTCCTCTCTGGGATTTATAGAGACGATGCTATATTTTCCTACTGCGAGGTCTCGGGCCTGTTTGTTGCCTACTTTGGCAATAAATTCACCAACCAGTATATTACACTGCACCTTTACTTTGCTAGTTGCTGACTGCACGTCTTCCTAAAAGCAATCAATACGAAACCATCATTTGTGGCTTGAGCACACTAGTACAAAAGAGCACAAAAACAGACATTGCAAATAGCCGAACATCACTCAAAATAATGAGTGCTACGGTAAAGGCTTCAACACTGCATAGTGTGATGCTTAGGCGATGCTCAGGAAGTCAAGTATACATAGCTGTGACATTTCTTTTTACCGATTGTGCCGCGAAAAATGATATAAAAAGCTCTTAAGAAATGCATATTTGATTGAATGTGCGGATCCAAATGTTTGCTGAAACTGTATCTAACAGCTTTCAGTGCTCTGGAGACAGATGCTGAACACGGCCCCATCATGAGTTCACAGGAAAACTGTTTGGCCAAAGGAGACGAACGCCTTTGCTCGCGGCACTAAGAGCTGGGTAAACGTAGAATGTAAGAGAGAAGGTAGAAGAGAAAAGGCATTAAGAGAGAAGGTAGAAGGCATTTTGCCTGCCAAAGTAAAGAAGTCGAGCTCCTTGTAAAGTCGAGACTGTTAAATGAGTACTGGCAAAACTTTGGGGCATCCCAAAAGAAACATTTTTTCTGATTTCTGAGGTTTTTGGAACTATAACTGTGGACGCGGTGCGGAGCCAGCAGACGTGTGTAAAATATTTTAATTTTGTTGTTAAGGTTTCATGGACTGGCATCTGCACGCAACTCCACCGCATTAGACATTACCTCAGTTCGTCAACATAGTTTCAGTTTAGTTTCAGTTTCAGTTTTATTGAGCATTTTCTTCACAGAGTTGCGAAAAAGAAAACGCAAGGATAAGAGCAAAAAGCTGCTATGTTAGCAGCTTGACGAGGCTCCTACCCCTTTTCACTTGGCATTACAAAAATCTGCAGAGCACAAAACATGAAAAAAAACAATTTGACGTTGATTTTCAAAACTTCAAGAAATTAGGAAATAAAAAGAAAATGCATCAAAATTACATCAGTTTCAGGTTTACATAAAATAAGCAAACCAAAAAGACAGAAAAACAACAAAAAACAAAAGAAAACAGCGTGCGTTCAATCATGAAACAATGCAAACGTTGCTAAGCGCCTACCAAAGTATTACAAAATGATTATACAACGTTTACAACACTGGGTATGCGAAAAGCACAAGTTTTATTGCACAAGGGAAACACTGACGAGTGAAATGTTGCATGTTTTACTCGTAAAAAAAAGCAACGAAAAAAATGTCAAAGAAAGCAAACATCATAGGATGCCATGTTACACACGAGCACTATTATAGGGTGTTTCTTTTACATATAGTACTGTAGACGGACAACTAGAAGAAGCTAAACTACACGCCGCCATTTTGGATGAGATGGTTCTTAAGTTGTTTTTTATGTATATTAAAGATGTCGATGTTTTTATTTTCAAGCATGTTAAAACAAGCTGGAATACAGTGTTCAAGTCTTCTCAAACCGTGATTAGTTCGCGAATAAGGAACGAACCAGGAAGGCCTTTTCCGAATGTCATAATAGGATTGTGTATTTTTCTGAGGTTACACAGTTTAAGAAAACAAGCGTTGTTTGATAGCAAGCTTTGTTTGTATTTCATAATAAGGTTGAAACTGTGTATGTGATCGATCGGTAAAATCTTATATTCTCTGAATAAATGACTTGTATGTGCGTCGTATGGTACGTTTGCAATATGACGAATCGCTTTTTTCTGCAGTAAAAATATTTTGTTCCGATTTGCTTTAGATGTATCTGCCCACACTAGACTACAATAGTTTATGTGAGATGAAAACAACGTATTATAGAGCAAAAGTTTATTGTTTGCTGGAAGTATCTGTCGAAGTTTAGAGAGAGCACCACACGTCCTAGCTATATTTCTAGTTATTTTATTACCGTGTTCGTCCCAATTAGGATTTTCATTAAAAATTACTCCTAATGGTGAAACTTCTTTGACAACCTGAATTTTTTCGGGCCTCACATGTATATCCAAACCACGACAGACAGCCTTCTGAACCGGTGCGAATACCACAGCTTTGAATTTTTTTTTGTTGATCCTTAAATAATTTGCAGTACTCCATATGAAGATGTCGTTAAGAATGTTGTTGGCTGAGTCTGCAAGCTTACCTAAATCATTACCATGAAAAAATATACTAGTGTCATCTGCATAAATTATAAAGTCCACATATTGGCTGACACTTGTTATGTCGTTTATATAAATGTTAAACAGTAGGGGCCCTAATATGCTGCCCTGAGTTACACCTGACGTTATGGTTAGTAGGGAGGATTGGCTGTCATTTATAACTACAGTTTGCTTTCTTTGTGATAAATAAGATTTCAGAAAGTCAAGTGGGGTTCCCCGAAAACCATAATGACGCAATTTTGCATAGAGTACTTCGTGGTTGATTCTATCGAACGCTTTAGAATAGTCAATAAAAACACCCAGTGTTAACAGTTTCTTTTTAAATGAGTTAAGTATGAGTGAGGAGAGCCAGTTCCGTGGACATGCCCCGTCAGAAGCCAAATTGATGCGGTGATAATATAGAGTACTTTTCACAAAAAGACATGACACGTTGATATATGATTTTCTCTAGCCCTTTAGATATAACAGGAAGTATCGAGATCGGACGATAATTAGAAAAGATATTTCGGTCACCAGATTTGTATATGACACTAACTCTCGCATGCTTCATTTTTTCTGGGAAAACTCCCGTGGATAAGCAGATATTAAACACATGGGTAAGAACAGGTAACAAAAGATCAAGTGCTGCTTTAATAGGTCTAATTTGTAGGTCATCTATGTCCCGAGCAGTAGTGTTCTTTAGTGACATAAATACAGACAGTACTTCTTCAGGAGTTGTGTTTAAAAAATAGGCGGTGCTCATGTTTGGCACACCTAGAAAGTTCCTGTAATCACTATTACAGGCACGAGAAGGGTTTGATAAATCAGAGGACACCAGCGTTGTGAAGTACACGTTAAATTTATTAGCAAGTTCTTGACCCTTTACTATCTTGTTATCTATGTTTAACTCAAGTACGTTGTCTCGAGAGCAACTTCTGTTTAGAAGCTTATTTATTTCTCGCCAAAGCACGTCGTCACGAGTGCTAACCTTCTTGAAAAGAGCTTCATAGTACGCATTCTTAGTTTTTTTCAGTTGCTTCGTTACAAAATTTTTATACCGCTTGAATTCCGAAAGATCGTTATGGTGCCTTGTTTTCACGAATTTCGCGTACAGTAAATTTTTCTTCTTAATCATTTCCAGACATTCTCGCGTCATTCATTGTTTCCGACCTTTCTTTAGGGTTTCGACGGTTTTATATTTAAAACACTTATGGTAAGTTTTTCTTAACAGGCACATGAATATTTCATACGCCTCATTAGCAATAACTGATTTATAGACAGGATCCCAACAAATCTGCGCAATTTCACGCCTAAAAGTGTCTAATGTTTTGTTACTAATTTCCTGTATTTTGTATGATTCTGGAGTTGATACTTTTGCACGATTAAGATACTCGTTGCGGTTTTGAAACATGTATATAGGGTAGTGATCACTAATATCGGCAATAACAGTTCCAGATACGGTTGAATCACTTATGTCATTTGCCGGGTTCACGTATACTGCCGGGTCCAGTATGCCGGGTTCACGCATACTGTGGCCTTGACATAGGACGATGAACTTACTGATGAGTCTTCTCACTCACTCTCTCTCAGACTAACAGTGAGTCGTGAGTTGGAGTCTGAGTTAGGGTGAGTTATATTTGGGCTAGCTTGAGTTCGAGTGAGTTCGGTTGAAGCAAATTTTCGTGTGTGAGTCTGAGTGGGTGCGGTTTAAGAAAACTTTGCTGTGCCTGATGCCCAGTGAACACTAGTAATCAAACATATTTTGAGTGAATAAGAATGAGCTCTACAGGCTTTGCCAACGTATGGCCCTGTATGCAGCCGAAATTTATAACGGACACCACTCGACTGCCATAGTTGGTTGTGCTGAAGACAGTGAACTGACAGCAGACTACAGAGCACTTCTATTACATCAAGAGGTGTTTTCCCCCCACCAATTATGTCTATATCACTCAGTCTTTACACGTTATCAGAAAAGTGCCGCTTACATAATGACACCGAAAGAAAATTTTTAAAAAGTGGGATCATTTCACATTGCCTCTACCCCGGAATAGAATGGGAATCGAATGGAAGCAATGCTTAGAGAAATAGAGTGGGAATGAAATTAAGTGCCTTTTGCACCGAATAGAATGAAAATAGAACTACATATATTTTTCGAAAATAAAGCACGGTTTTGTCTACGCACGGTTTTTCGAACTTCAAACAATAGCAACGAGGACCCTCACGTTAAACAATAAATAGGTATTTTCAAAATTATTTGACAAGTTGATTGCACGGTACCTTTATAAGTAGTTCGCCTACTACGATTCTGTCTTGTTCTTAACTCTAGCCTAAGAAATGAGGCATTCCTGAGTCTGGCTGAGAATTGGTCAGCCCACGCTTCCATACTGCTTCAGGGTGAGTTAACTGCATTATTATTCTATTTCTATATTTTTTTGAAATAGCTCACATGACGATATGGGCGTTGAGTAAGGGGAGCTTTACAAAAAAGTTATCCACCAAAGGTATAAACCCAAATTATAATGAGGAAGCAAAATATGATATGAACAGAGCAATGTAAAACATATAATTAATACGATCAAAATTCTACAAAAGGTGAATGACACAAGAACCAGCAGAAAAGGTAACAACAAAAAGTGAAATACAAGTTGTGTTGTCAGGTATGATAAAATACCAATAATAATACAAGTGATACAATGAAGACTTTGCGCGAAAAGCGGGGGGGGGGGGACTACAACTTGTAAGTCATGCACATGAAACTGCACGAACACCCGAACAAAATCACTTATTATTACGTGCGACAAGTAGGGCAGAACGTGGTCTTCCGGAGATATGCACGTTGAGAGATTGCCTGAATTTTACCGAGTTACTTTCCGCCCCTATATTATCAGGTAAGCTGTTCCATAGGCGAATGGCTCGCGGAAGTGCGGAATAGTTGAAGAGGTTAGTGTAACCGTAAAGTCGCGTGAAACTTAGATTATTGTGTATTCTACGAGATGTGTGTGGTGATGTATGCAGGTCCAACACATGATGGTCAAGCTGGTACACATATATTCATGGAATATTGACAACAAGGTTGTATTACGACGATCAATTCCCAGCTCAAGGGAAAGAGATATATTTATTAGTGCCACACTTGAACAATAAATATAGTTTTGAACAATGAAATTATCGGCTCTGTTTTGTGTTGATTCTAATGAACTTATCAAATATATTTAATGAGGAGACTAGACATAAGAACAAAACTCAAGATGTGGGCGTTGTACACATTTTTCTTTTTTTTAGTTATTTCTTGGCTTGGTCGCTACGACTTAGAGCACAGCCGCGTTCGCACCGCCAAGCCAAGAGAACATTGGGAAGAATTGTATTTTGCTACACTCTTAATCGATACTGTAATATCTTGCAATATTTGTAGTGTAGCCCTGAGTACATGTTTTTTTAAGTGAAAGACCACAGCGCACTCATTAGGTGCATTTTTACTTAACTAGAATCAAAGACTTACGCGGGGTGTAAATGTGTGAGCGATGTGCCCGTTTGTAAAAGAGAAACTGAGGCACAATGCAGCGCACAAACAAGTACATCATACCAGCAGATATAAAGGAGAGGACAACTTATCCCTGCGCGCTGATTCCCATTGATACGGCCGCACGAACGTCATAAACACTCTATGCGCAGCCTGATTTTTACCTAGCGAGTGGTTTAGTATTTGAAACGTGCACACATTTTTTTTTAAGTAAGGAAGACTTTTATACCCGCGCACAGGCAAATAGACGAAGTTCTCCTAATCCCATGCTTGCGAGGCTCGCTTGATAAGCGTAAGTGCTGACGAGAAGCGCGGCCCATTGTTCTGTATTCCCAGTAAAGCCACAAGGTGCCCGAGTGGTGCACTGTTCCAACTAATACCGGCAGATCTAGAAGGTTTTTTTCCCCATGAACCAAATCCTCGTATTATCCATATTCACGACAGCTGTAGACGTGTGGCAGAACTCCTTAGTCTTCTTGTAGACTACTTTAGTCAGTATAAAATATGCTAGGTCGTCGTATTAGCATTATCACACTTAAACTTCAAAATATTAAAACATGATCACTCGTTTAGACAAGCTGACCATGTCAATACTATAGGTGGCGGGAGAACTGCCCCTAGTAGCGCTGTTGTACGGCATCAGATATGTCAAAAAGCTACCAACCCACGAGCTTGGTAACGTGTTCTGCGTACTTTTGCAGTTCCTAAAGCATCTGATGACATGAGCTTTATGAGGCTTTCATTCGTAATTAAATAAAACTATCAAGATGCCTTTGCTATGTTGAGGAAAAACAGGAAGTGAATTGAATTGCCCGGCAATTCTCAGAGTGGGAATGAGCCAAGTTTTTTTTTCAATTTGAGGAAATTAAAAAAAAGGAATGGCGAAAAGTTCTAACTCCTTGGTATGAAATCAGAATGCAATGAGGGCATCCATTTCGCAGCACTGAAGACAACAGAATTAATAGTTTTTTTTAATTTGTTCCCGTAGTCCTATCAGCAAAATGTTGAAGTGTTCCCGTTTTGGTTTCCTACCGCGTTAATACTATCCGTTACCACAACTCTTGCGGGTGTAAAATGCGTTGAGAGCTGGTCGAGTTGGCACTGGTTTATTTTTGTTCTAGCTAAGTGAAACGGCAGGCCGCATAGAATGAGGAGGAAAGGACAGGGCAGACCTACGTATATTAAAAATTTGTAAGCAGCCATTATATTAGTACCTAGCAAAATGCAACGTGTTCCCTGGACAGTATAGAGTCGAGGAATGCATTTGCTTGTTTCTTACCAGCCTGTCATATAAATTACGTAAAAATTTATGATAAGCTTCTTTTCACGCTGTCAGTGTCAGCAGATCAGATTCTCAAAACAGAGTATATTGTAATAGAGCACCACTTGCTTTTCACTCTGACATGAGCGTGCCCATCGTCTTCGGGAGGCTTCGATGAATGACTTTGCCTTGACTCGGCCATAGACTGGGTGAGCGTGGAGCGGGATGCTCGCTTCATTAGGGACAACAGCGGGTTGCTTTGCAGAAACGAAGTCCCCAGGTCTCGCATGGAGTTTGAGAGCAGAGCATGGGAAAGCTTGGTTAATCGGTGATGACGAGCGTTCGCCACTTCCGAGGTCGACTCCGTGCTCTCCGGTGGCAGCACACGGCTCTCTGCAGATTCGTGACAACGAATTAAAGCGCTTGATGGGGTACTGATAAGGCCATGCTATCGTCAGTTTCTCAGAGTAACTGGCGCAGGTGAGTAGGCACAAGAACGGCGCACTAATCGAACACTGTAACTTGGCATTTAATTAAGAAAGAGTTGTCCTCAAATTCCTCTCCACTGATGACTGTGACCTTGCGGGCACTACTTAATGTCAGGAAGCCAGGACCTGCAGCAGTGTCGATTCCTTTTGAAGAGTGTGATACTGTGCTGGTGGATTCATTCGCGTGCTTTCACGTCTCTCAATGCACAAAAAGAACGTCTCTATTCAAGTGCACCTCCAAACATAGTGGTGAGCAGGGAGGCGAAGGTACGTCCAAGCCCCCGCCCTATTAGGTTGATATTTGAGGCTGATTTTATTGCCCCTAGTCAGGTAACTAGGCGGGCAGCCGCTCGCCCTGCCCCCCCCCCCCCCCCGCTCCCTCGTGCGCACGTCTATGCCTGAAAATGCTTCATCCAGACGCCAAGACAGGTGCTCAGCTGCACTACCAGAAAACTAGATATCGCAAGGAAGCCAAGACGAGATTCTATTTCCGGCTATTACTTTATTTGTCGCAGTGTAAAGAGAATGACTTTCTAAATGTTTTAGCCGAGGCGTCAATTTCTTTGTTTCTGCATTTTGACACCTGCCATGGTTGCTGCGCTGGTAAAGCTGTGGCAATGTAATGTTTGAAGAGAATTCCCTAAGAAACTTTTCTATCACGCCAAACGGGCTAAAATTCTACAAGAGTGGCAATGTGGGCTTGTTGGTGAAACATTTGAAAGAAATTTATGTAGCGCGAGGCGAAAAAACGAACACAGGAAAAAACAGACTGAGAAGACAGAGCGCTACTATCAACAACATGTTTATTTTCGACCTCCAAGCTGCTTTTAAGCAGTAGTCTTTTGGGCATTTGCGCAATTTTAAGCGCTGTGTCTTCTCAGTCTGTTCTTTCCGGTGTTCGTTTTTTCGCCTCGTGCTACATAAATTTCTTTAAAATTCTACGAATTTACGATTTTTTGGGGGAGACCCGTACGGCTTAACGTGGTACGCGTAACTCTACCTCGAAGCTTTTGTGTCATACTTCCTCTAACATGCACTCATGATTGAGCTTCTTCATTGCGCCTGTATAAATAAGACAGCTTCTGAAACGGTTGACGGAATATGCGCTCAATGACGATTGATTGTTGAGAATATTGTTGAAATGAGAGTTCAAATCTTGTACCTGTGCGATGAGGCTGATGTCCGCTATAATTTCGACCTTTTCAACGCTCGGGTAAAGGGGAGTGCCCGTCACATAACTTATCGTTATCACCTATAGCGCTTGTGATATTTTCTGATAAAACATGCGATTGCTTCATTTTTATTGCGATAATATGTTGACACTCTAGGCCACAACCACCATCGCCATGACGTTTCGTCTAAAGTAATATATCCAAAGGGGGAGGCGATAAGATCCTGCCACGTTCCACTTCAGTGGAAAACAAAATTTTAGGGGCTCGTCTATACGAGAAATTTAAATTATGGAGGTCGTGTAAGGTGCACACACAAAGACGCTTGTGAGTGAGAGGATGCATGGTGTGTTTACTGCCCTTTGTCTCAACTATTCAGCGTGCTACAGGAGTGAGCTTGTAAGATTGAGTACTTGTGACGGGGTATGTCTTGTCATGCTTGAACAAGTAGGCACAGGTGGCGAAAGGCCTGAAATTTCGAGAATAAACTTGAGTTTGGAGTTAGCGCTCGTCATGTTTCCCTGTTTCAATATATACTAACACGGCCTCCGTTCAAGTTTGGCTCATGCGACACAGAACGTCACAGCATTCCTCACGAATCAAATGGGCTAATCAAGAGCGATTCTGTGGAACGGAACGCCTCTGTCCGGATTCGGAACGCGTATAAAATTGCACCACTGTTCAAGTTACGTTTACTGGGGAACCTCCTACCTTAAAGCTGGGTTGGTATATATATAAATTGAACGTCGAACAGTGTCGCCCTGAGAAAACTATGGAGATTATTGACAGGAGCACCAAAAAAACAAAAGCAGGATTTTCAACATGCATTGAGCCCGAAAACAACGAAGTGCTTCACGTTTACGTAGTTCTTGAAACGCTTATAGGCTCATGTCACGATGCGTCTTCGTAAGCCCATTTCTGTGATTTCATCAAAGGCACACGAGATTCACGTTTTCAAACGCAATTTCCACGTAGGCTTTTTCTAAGAGAACTTACGTATCTGGCCTGTGACCGAAAGTGAACGCACCAAAAGTGATTTAATAAAATGTTTGCGGAAAACAAAAGCGGTTGATAAGATCGAGTTTAGAAAGCGGCAGTTGACTTAACGCGGCAAGTACGCTACCGAACACGTTTCATCGTCATGTAGAAACATCAACAGTACGACGAGCGATACCATGAGAGGTTCACAAAGGAAGCTTCGCTTTAATGTCGGAAGAGCGAAACGCCGTTCGGTTAACAAGTAAGACCTTACCTGCGGCATTCTCGAGTCCATGAACATGGACTGGTTTCCGTCCGTCTTGTCTCCCATCACCATCCCGTTGCGGCGACTGCATTGGTGGCAAACAAGCTTCTTTGGATTTCGAGCTTTGTGGCATTTGTTCTTGAAAGCTTCGCTTCCCATTTAAGCAGTCGACTGAGATGCCCGCTGACGACAATGTCGTACACTTGTCTCGAAGATTTGGCGTCTGTTGGTCGCTGTCTCGTATTGCTGGCGCATCTTCTTCGAGTCTTGCGGCACCTTCAATGCGGTCCTGGTATCCGCTATCAAGCGCTGTTGACGAGTTCCCTACCAACTCTTGCGGAAGCCAATGAGCCTGGCGAGTCTCTGACAATGATTTACATTTACTTTCTATTTCTCGTGTAACATTCGCAGTGTCATCTGCGGCGCGTCTCCCCAGCGGTCCTTCTCGGCCTTCTTCCGTCAGTGCAGCCTGTTTCTCCTTCATATTACGTGAGCGGCTGCGTGTCTTTTGGCCTTTCGGCATATTCGAGGAACTAGAGTGCTTGGAAGAACACTTGACGTCATCTTCAGATTGGCTGTGCTCTCGGTGGGACTTACGGTGCTTGGAGACGCTGCGACGTCTTTTAGCGAGACGATTTTTCTTTCGATGCAACCCCTTCGCCATGACGTTTGAAGTCGGCTGACTTTCGCCGTTCTTCGAGCTTAGCGGTAGTTGCACTGTTTCCTTATTACCACGTTCAGGTGCCTTCAGGGCTGAACTTTTGGGGAACAACGGGCCTTCATTATTGTCGGAGGACTGAGAACGCTTGTCCATCGTTGCGAGCTTCTTGCTGCTCCTTGAAGATGACACTTTCCCTCTACAGTAAAGCGCAAATAACCCGTTGCTATTTATAAATAGGGCACCGAAGAAATCGAGTTAAAGTAGAAAAATCAAACTTCTAAGCGCAAAAACATTCGAGAAGTAGTAACACAAGAGACTACGACAAGCGCACAAGACTTGTAATCGAAGCTGCAGCGATCGCTCGAGGCAGCTGCACCAGCAAACCATCAATAGCGTTATCTGAAAAAGAATTGACGTTTTTAAATTCGGCACGTGATGGTCTGGGGTGAGCACGTGGTTTCTTGTCGTCTCTTTTGACTTGTTTTTTTGTTTTTGTGTTTTTGTTTCTGCTCAGGCAAGTGATCTTACCGTCTTTTTTGTATGTGCGTCGTAGTAGTAATATATTCTGCTGAAAGTCTTGCCTTGTCCTCGTCTCTTGTGGTGCTTCTCGGAAGTTTTGGCGCTGAGAAAGTTCAATAATGCATTACAAATTAGCCCAATCCCACACTTTATTTAAAGTAGAAAGCTGTAGAATCAACATGATAAGAACTAACTGTCACAAACAATAAACAAATGGGGCTAAATTTGCATCACTTGAAGTTCTTTGAAGCGCACTGACATCGCTCTGTGCATTGTTCAGTAAATGCGACCTCCGGCACGGACGTGCCAGAGCACGAATTCATAACCCTCAGTGAATATGCGGATGCTCTCGCAGTGGCATCACACGATGGTACCATGATTTATATATTGCCGACGTTGGTGTTTGCCAGCATAGTTTCTGCTATTTAGCAATGACAATAATATACCAACAAATGAACCACTCAAAAGTATGAACTGAAATTTATCACCTCCGCTGGTTCTTTTACTTGGAGCTACCGTCTTTAGTTTTAGCCTAAGAAAAGTTTGCGATACCATGTGTAATTCACTACGCGACAGAAAACAAATAACTGTAAGGTTATGTAAAGATAGCTCATCTTAAAAAACTTTTTTTGCCGGAGTTAGGCTACGGCGTTATTCCATAAATTGTCTATTGCTAAAGAAGTTGGGAAGAAAACATTTATATAAAAAGGCACCGCCCGTTGCATGGCCGGTCTTCCGTGGTGAAGGGTGTCACAAATCATTCCGCGACTTCCGGGTCAACTGTCATGAACCACTACCACTTCCTCACAATTTCCGGAAATTCCTTAGACACACGTGCAGTGTGTCTAAGGAATTCAGTGCAGTGTGTCTAAGAAAAAAACAGCATAGCAAATTACAAACACACCAATTTCCTCTAGAGCAAACTACTAGAAAGAGACAATATAATAATAGGGCTCGTGAACCGAAGATAAACTTACCGCTTGCAATTTCCGCGCTTCAACAAGGGTTACACATGGCGGCTCTGAAATATTGTGGCATAATATCCAGTCTTTGATTATTGCGCCCGTTCAATATCGCAGTTTTTTTGGGCTTGCTAACGACCAACCGGCACCATTGGCTGTTATAGGCACTATCATGTGACTTCCGTGAAGCGTCATAGGGAGCGAAGTTGGAGAGTGTTGCATTTATTTGATTGTAATATATCTACAAGCATCTAGGAAAAAAAACACGAGGCCGGCCCGGAAGGCGCAGCACAATCACAGCGAAAGCTAGAAAAGTGGCCTTTCAGAGCCTTTTCTAAACACTCGTTAGGCAGCTGCTGCAAGCACACTTGCAGGGCACCCACTACGGCGGCAAAGGGGCCATCTAACACTTGAATACATTGGTGCTGACTTCATAACTCGTAGTGGCGCTCGCAGGAGCTATCGCGTGCGGAAATGACGCTGCAAGGCTGCCGTCATATGACTAGATAAATGTAACGGTAAATCTATAGCGGCATTGCATCAAAATATAGATTACTATTCAATTTTTTTAGCATAATGTTTCACTGAAAGCGGGAAAAATAAAGCTCACTGGCTTTTCGAGCTTGAAACAGTCAGATGCCAGGCGCGACCGGAACGACCAGCGTCCGTCGGCGCGTCCCGATGGCAACCAGCGCAAAATTCACATCGATGAGTTACGCAGACACACTGCGTCTTTCTTTTTCGTGACGGAGGGACGCATGACGCGCGAAAATGCTCATGCGTCAAAGAAACGCCACTCGGCCTCCACCTCCGAGTCTATGGCAGGACCTGCGCATGGCGAAGCAACGCAGGCGTGACGCAACGAAGTCAACACCGGCGAGCACGCAGACTGCGTCACGTCTAAATGTATTGGCGCCTTGACTGTGGCCTGTAGTCATGTTCTCACATGACTCGAATCTCATGATTATCATGTTTGTACCAGTCACATACTTTCTTCATTCATTGGCGTCATGTAGTACTCAGATTAGCATATGTGAAACTAGCAAAACGGCCGCGAGCGCTTCGTGAGTGTGGCATGTAGTTGTGTTGTTACATAAAACGCATGTCGTGATTATCGTGGTTGGATATGTCATTAACATATGTCGCCCATTCGCGTTGCGTAATACAGAGCTTGGTACATGTGCAGCTAGCGAAACGGCGGCGAGCGCATCATGAGCGTGGCATGTAGCCATGTTGTTACATGACACGCATCGAATAATTGTCAAGTTTGCACTTTTCGTCAACGATTCATGTACCGTAATACCGAATTTGGTATATGTGACGCTAGCGAAGCGGCCGCGAGCGCATCATGAGCGTGGCATGTAGTCAGTCATGTTGTTACATGACACGCAGGTCATGATTTTCCTGTTGGGGTCTGTCGCTTGTGTTCGCTATGCAATCATGTCACACCATACCAGTTTTGCAGCATGTCATGGGAAAAAAAGCAATGCAAGAGCTGCAGGACAATGGAATGTAAATAGTGACGTTCATGGCATACATGTCATGATTTTTATGTCATGACTAGTCAGATATGTTCTTCATACATTCATGTTATGCCATACCACGTTTGGTATCGATACCATTAACGGAATGGCCAGGAGAGCTAAAAACGTAGGCGGCTAGATAGATAGATAGATAGATAGATAGATAGATAGATAGATAGATAGATAGATAGATAGATAGATAGATAGATAGATAGATAGATAGATAGATAGATAGATAGATAGATACGCTCAGAGTTGCCGAAGTTCGCTAAGAAATTTTTGTTCTAGCTACCCAAAACGACAGGCCACATAGAATAAGGAGGAACAGACAAGTGCAGACTTACCATTACGTGTATTGAAAATTCGTAAGCAGCCTCTAAATACTACCCAGCGAATGTGACGCGCTCTCTGAGCATTTCAAAATCGTACAAAGCGCTTGCTTGTTTCTTACCAGCCTGCCGTATAAATTACATAAACATTGTATGTTCAGTTTCTTGCCGCGCTGTCAGTGTCAGCAGAACAGATTTTCAAAACCGAGCACATAGTTATAGAGTACCACTTACTTTTTGCTCTGACGTGAGCGTGCTTCCCATCTTTGGGAAGCTTCGACGAGTGATTTTGCCTTGACTCGGCTGTGGACTGGGTGAGCATGGAGTGGGATTCTCGCTTCATCAAGGACACTAGGGGGTTGCATTGTAGAAACGAAGCATCCAGATCTCACATAGAGTTTGAGAGCAAAGCGTGGGAAAGCTTAGTTACTCGGTGAGAACTAGGGTTCACCGCTTCCGATGTCGATTCCGTACTCTCAGGTGGCAGCATGCGGCTCTCTGCAGAAGTTTGTGACCGAGATGATGCATGGTGGTGTGTGCGACCTTCGTCTATGCATATTCAGCGTACTACTGGTGTTAACTAGCAACATTGAGTATTAGCGACATCTTGTGTCTTCTTATACGTAGAAAAATTTACGCAAACGATAAAGAGGCATCAAATTCCGAGAATGAACTATATACAATTTCTAGTGAGCGCTCATCATGCCTTCTTGTTTTAATATACTAACATGAATATGAGTTCTAGTGTGGTTTGTTCATGTTACCCTGCTCGAGTGTTCGATCAGTAAGCAAAGGTTTGCTTCCATTCAACTGGCACAATATTTGATAGCAATATGATTCCTTTTACCTTATTGCGCAATATTGCTTCGTGTTTTGGAGCGAGACAGGCATAAAATCTCATATGCCACCGAAAACTTCACAGCCTTCACCTAACATAACTAACAAGAACTTATGTCTGAGAGCTGCTAATACAGCTTCCGAAAAAATTAGCCGCAGAGGCGGCACTTTATAGAGTTTCTGTGCGTGTCCCTTCAATGTAGAATATTGAGGTCATGTAATGCTACAGCGCATAATATGCTTTTTTTACATGACAAAAAACCTTACAAGGTCTTTTATGCAGTCATTTAAGTGAATCGAAAGCAAAAGCCATCATTTTATGTCTCAGTCGATGTATTGATCCTCTGCCGGCCCCATTCTGCCCCTAATGCAGATTTTCACTGCCTTCAATATTGGATTCTTTGAAAGCTCTCTGCACCTTGGCCAGCTTTGCGTTCCGTACATCATTGGCCAAGTTTTGATCATGTGAGGTGATGATGCCACCATGTCACGCCACAAAATGTGACGCCACAGCGACGTGATAATTAAGGTACGAGATTTTGCGCTCTGTAGCGTCATGTTTACTCAATATGACGATGTTTTTTTTAAGCATGAATCGTGTTGATGCTAACACCGCGGAAAGCTGACGCTGACAACCAATTTTCGCGTTTGATTACACATGTAAGGTTTTCGCTTTAAGAATCTCTCTTGAAAATTGGTCTCTGTGCATACCACCATGAGAGGTGGTCGACAGACGGCCTACCACAGCATCACAAACATACGGCCGGGTAAACGCGTCCGACATATTGAACGTAATTTGGATATTGCGGGAAGGCATCTGTCTGCACGTTAGCAGCTCTGCTGGAGAGACCGGTAAAGCGAAGCGCGGAAAAATGGTGGGCAGAACTGGCCAGCGTGGACCCGGGGATGCAACTTGTGTTCCTAGATGAAGTTTGCCCGGTGACCAAGGCCAGTGCAGTTCTAGGCGTAAGGTCCGAGTCATAGAGGTTCCTAGACTACTTTTCCTTGAATGAAGATTCATCCTCTCTGTATCCAGAATATTTGGCTGGTGCGATGAGCTTGCGTAGAGACGAGTTCTCTAGTGACGTGGCTGAATGCGCTAGTATTGTAAACTTAAACTTGTAAGCTTCAGCGCTGAAATCAGTGCTATTCAAACTTCATTTGCCCATTTCTCACGTTAGCACCCTTGTTACCGGCTGTGGTTTTATCGGAGCTGCTACGTTGTATTTTTGTGTTCAATAATAATACCCGCGGTATAGTTTCAAAGTAAGCGCTTGAAATTTTTCGCCATGTAGTACACTCATTATCTCAGTAGTGTTAGCCGAGGCACTATAATCGAACAATGGTAGACATTAACAGCAAATTCAAGTGTTATACAATGAAGGAAAGTAAGTTTATGAGTGCTCAAGCATTAAGCATTTGCACGTCTTGTGTCTTCTTATTTAATGAAAGTATTGTCAAGGCTCATTCCTGCAGGGCCTATTATAACTGAAAGTTTATATTAGGCCTGACTAAGTTGTTGCTACCACCTGCTCATCTCTGTTGCTGAAGCGTCTGACAGAATATAAAAGAACTAACAGTGCGTAATAAAGGTTCAAGTGGAGTACTAACAACACTTTAGAATAACAAATTTATTGCAATTTACAAAATTTTGTAAAGGACACTTTTTTATTTGTTCTTCAAGAACTACTCTTTATGCAACATCGTTTAGAGTTTTTAAGGTAATAAACGGAACTGAACTGAACTTAAAGGTGAAAGGGAAGTCAGGGCGCATTATGACTCCAACTTCAAAAAAAAAAAAAAAACTTGCTAGATAATACTTGCCGTAATGTAGTGAAAAATAGAAATATGTCAAGTTTCGGCTGTTTTTACTGTGCCCATGATCCACATTCGTGTTCCGCCGGTGCTATAACTATACTGTTCAAGGAGTCGCTGCGTCGTGACAAATCGACGTACGCCAATATAAATGAAAATAAGTATGGCACATTTTGCTGCGACATTACACATTTGGTAGAGGAAGGCCGTCCTCAGGCCAGGATTTCCTCATCCAAAAAACATCAACAAATAGTGCATGGCGAGGCACAAAACTCTAAGACGACATGCTTGGCACGAATCCGGCACTGCTTCGTAGTTTGAATATTTCCAGCGGGGTATGGAACGCGTAAGCTTGAATTTCGCCTATCGGGTCGAAGAGAAAGTGTGGCTTCTACACCAATGTCTCGAGCATCTCTATCCCCATCGACTTAGCCAACACGCCAGTCGAGCAGCGGAAGGGTTCCTCCCTTTCAGCTCTGCTGAAATTCCCCAAGGTTCCAACCACCACACCCTCTTCTCGCCCGCTTCATCACCAAGCCGCTAATTTTGCTGGGCACGACAGCTTCCTTTACCAGCAAAACTATTCACTCAAAGGTCAAGAGTGAATACTGTTCATTCCCCGGCATATACTATAGTGTCTGCTGGCGCTCCATTGATAAGCGCACTCTGCAAAGTGCGCATGCGCCAATAGGTGTTAAAAGCAGAGTGCAGCTTTGCAACGGCGTCCTTCTAGCTCTAGCCATAAACCCACAAGCATCGTTACCTGGAACTTGGCTGGTCCTTTTGGACACGTCTGCTGCAAACTGTAACACTTGGCGAGGAAGATGGGAGCCTTCAGAGTTGCGCAGCGTCAAGAAAGGCAAGTGTTCTCGACATTCAGCCTCTGTTCAGTATCGACGATTGAAGAGTGCTGCATTTTTTTGTCACTGACTGATACATTGAACGAAGAAGTCAGTGCAGGTTCGACGCAGTTTGCTGCTCAACTGGCCCAAATAGGACCATTCGACGTTTCCACGTGTGACTGAGTGTCATACAAAGAGCGGCTAACGTCGTTTCTAATTGTCAACTGTGTTACCGGAGGTGACAAAGTACATGCATCCCTGCAGCATCATCACTGCCAAAACTACAGCCTGCTTAAATCGCTGGTCGCTTTGGAGCTGCCTTCAACGAAGAGCTTCGAGGTACTAAAGAAGAACCTGGGGGACCATCTGCCGTCAAAACAAACCATCGGTCATCGGTGAGTGAGCGAAGTTCCACAAGAGGAAGCAAGTCGAAGGTGAGTCGAATTCTGACTAAGTTGCACAGCTACGGAAGCTAGCAAGAACCTATGACTTTGGGAGGTCGTCAGACGAATTCCTCCAGGATAGCTTTGTGTGGTTTGTTAGGAGAGGATATGGAAGGTGTGTTGTTCACTGAGGACAGCAAGCTCATGATTCGGAGAGCGGTAGGGCACGCACTAGCTATGGAGGCTGCAACGAATACACTGATGAAGCGCGTACGAAACTGCCTGCAGCCACCGCCATCCATAAAGTAGAAGCGGCTTCGAGTGTCCAGTCGCAGGCATGTTTACACTGCGGGTCACTGAAACATTACGGCAAAGCGTGTCCCCACATAAATGACAAGTGCTATAAGTGCAACAAAAGGGAGCACCTTCAACGAGTCTGCTGTAGTGCCTACGGCACGTCACGTGGGAAACGCCCCATTAAAAGCCCTGCAAAAACTATAGCGGTGGTATACCACTCAAAAGTAGTGGCCGTAAAGGGTGTGTCTGTTCCCAGTATAGCCTATTATAGTACCGGCAATAGTAAATGATGTGGAAGTCTCTATGAAGCTAGACACAGCTGCCGCCATCACAGTCATGCCTTTCAAACAGTACCGTTAATTTTTCTCATCAAGCAGACTCGAGCCGACAGAAGTCAAGCTGCGCACCTACACAGAAGCCCTAGTAATCCCAAAAGGCGTCCTAGAGACCAAGGTGCAGCACGGCGAGCCTGCCTTTTTACGTCGTTGACCAGGACAGACCGGCATTGCAATGCCGGAAGTGGCTTCAGCCAATCACGCTGGAGTGGAGTTAAATCTGGAACTTCCACCATCTCCCAAGGTCAGAGGTGCCCATTTCTTGTCGTTTAGAAGCCTACAGCCTTTGATCACAAAGTACGACTCTTTTTAAAGATGAGCTAGGCATTATTACGGAAGAAAAGGCCGAGCTGCGTTTCAAGCCTAATCAGGCATCAAGTTTCTCAAAGCAAGAAACGTGCCATTCACGCTTCAAAGGGCGGTCAAGACGGAGCTTTCAAAAATAGAAAAAAATTTGGCATCATAACACTCATTACTGCATCAGATTACGCCACGCCAGTAGTACGTGTTATCAAGAAAGGCGGTGGCATACGCCTCTCGGGCATTTATAAGGTGACAATGAATCCATGCCTTATCACCCGTCATCCGTTGCCGAAGGTCCACGACTTGTTCGCAGATCTGGCTGGAGGCACCCATTTATTCAAAGATCGACCTAAACCACGCTTATCAGCAACTGGTCTGATGTCTGATGCCTCAAAGCAATATCTAACCTTCAATACGCACAAGGGATTGTTCGTTGTCAACAGGTTACCTTTTGCAATCTCTTCTGCACCAGGGATTTTCCAAAAGAGAATGGATACTATATTGAATGGCCTCAAAGGTGTTTGCTGCTACCTAGACGATATTCTGATAACGGGGAAAACAACAGAGGACCACTTAGCCAATCTCGAAGCGCTGCAACAGCGTCTTCAAAGCCGAAGTATCAGGGTAAAGAAAGAGAAGTGCTCGTTTTTCCAAAGCGAACTTCACTACCTGGTGCACAAAATCGGCACTAAAGGCATTTCGCCATCGTCATATAATGTTCACGCACTTCTCCAAGCACCAGAACCGATGTCAAAGAAGCAGCTGCAATCTTTGTTGGGTATTGACAACCATTACAACTTGTTCGTGCCACAGTTGGCTACGGTGCCTCAGAAGGTAGCGTGGTACTGGGACGAGCATGCTCGAAAAGCGTTCACCCAAGTAGAAGCTCTACTGACGCAACCACCTACACTCGCACACTATAACCCCGAAAGACAACTTAGGCCGTCATGCGACGCGTCTCAGAGTAGTGTAGGAGCACTATTAATACATGTCTACGATGAGGGTAGGGCACGGCCAATTGCTTACGCATCAGGAACTCTATCTGAAGCCGAAAAGAGATAGACAACTGGAAAAGGGAGTGTTGGCAATCATTTTTTGGTGTAAAGAAGTTTGGCTTCTATCTATACGAGCGCTCATTCACCTTGGTCACAGATCATAGGCCTCTCCGAACAATAATGAGCCCGACTGCCTTCTGGCATTCTCACCATCGCAGCTGCTTGGTTGCAAAGCTGGGTTGTGGCGTTGGCAGCGTACTCGTACAATTCAAACTTCAAGAAATTAGGCGAGAACGTGGAAGCAGATTTCTGCTTACGTCTGCTGCTTCTAGATGTTGAAACAGAAACTAAA